>NC_091162.1:33301232-33461232 GCF_040958095.1 Procambarus clarkii
TTGGGTCACTGACACCTTGACCCGGAGTCTTGCGAGAGAGATTCTCTGCTTGTTCTCCAGTACTCTCCTTATGTTATTACTGTTCAGAGTACAGGCGGCATCCGTGTTGCAAGCTAGGTTAGGTTGCTGCAACACGCTAGGTTGGTTTCCCACTCGGATGTCCCAAGGCTGCCCCATTTTGTTTAGGTGCTGTTCGCCCCTTTCCCTCCCTGTTCCTGGCTCCGAACCGTCTGCAGGTTTCGGGGTTGGGGCCGAGACTCGGGCTGTTTTCGGGGGCTGCCCCGTTTGGGTTGGGGACGGACGTTTTCGAGCCTGTTCCTCTTGCCAAGGCTTCTGGGTCTTACCAGCGGCCCTTTCCTGCTGCCTTTCCCATGGACTCTTCCTTTTCTTTAAGGGCGGAGGACGGTTCTGCCCCAGGGCCTCTGTTGCTGGTTCCCGGGGCTGTGGGGGATTCCTACTAACAGTTCTGGGGCGGTTTGCCCCTGCCTGGATTTTCTGCTTTTAGGCGGAGTTTATCGCCCATCCAGTCTGCTTGCTTCCCACTTTTGCTGGCATGTTTTCGTATCTTTTGCGTCGGTCACAGCCCTCTGTTCTAGTGGCCATTTTCTTCTGCTTGTTTCCCGGCGTGGCCACCAGGGCGGCATTGCGGTTTGTTTACATGCGCCTGGGTGTGCGAGCGAGTTTCTTGGGTGCGTTTTTCACCTTTTTTCAGGGGATTTATTATCTTGTTGTCGTTTCTTTGCTTTTCTGGTGTTTTCTGCCCATTTCCTGTTCCTCTGGGAAAGTTTGAGTGTTGATTTTACACCGGGCTTTCTATTTTGTCTGTTTTGGGTCTGGGCCCTTGGTTTTGGGCTCAGTGTCCCTGGCTGTTATGCTTGCTCCCACACCTTGTCCCTCGGTTTTTGTTTTGACTGTTTCCCTGGGGGTTCTGTCCAGGGGCTGTGCTTTACCTTTCTGTGATGTATTTACGCCAGCAAATGTGGTGGTTTCGGCTCCCCCTGGTTCGATTCCGGGTTTCTTTGGGATTTTTGGTTTAGTTCCGGAGTTTTCTTCCTCTTGGGCCCCCTTTGTGGGTTCAGGGGGCTTTGTTTCCTCGTGTGTGACCCGGTTCTGCCTCCTGGAGTTCCGGGGTCTTCCTGGCTTGTAGACTGACCTTTTTGGGTCTTGGCACGTGTTGTGTTCATGCTGGGACTTTGAGGTTTTGTTATAGAGGTGGGCCTTTTGATGCAATTTTGTGCCTTCTTCGCCTGTCCGGCGTGACGCTCTCTGCCCACTGGTCGGCGGCTTGTAATTTTCTTTTCACGTGTATGTAATTACCTAAGTGTAGTTACAGGATGAGAGCTACGCTCGTGGTGTCCCGTCTTCCCAGCACTCTTTGTCATACAACGCTTTGAAACTACTGACGGTCTTGGCCTCCACCACCTTCTCACTTAACTTGTTCCAACCGTCTACCACTCTATTTGCGAAGGTGAATTTTCTTATATTTCTTCGGCATCTGTGTTTAGCTAGTTTAAATCTATGACCTCTTGTTCTTGAAGTGCCAGGTCTCAGGAAATCTTCCCTGTCGATTTTATCAATTCCTGATACTATTTTGTATGTAGTGATCATATCACCTCTTTTTCTTCTGTCTTCTAGTTTTGGCATGTTTAATGCTTCTAACCTCTCCTCGTAGCTCTTACCCTTCAGTTCTGGGAGCCACTTAGTAGCATGACTTTGCACCTTTTCCAGTTTGTTGATGTGCTTCTTAAGATATGGGCACCACACAACAGCTGCATATTCTAGCTTTGGCCTAACAAAAGTCATGAACAATTTCTTTAGTATATCGCCATCCATGTATTTAAATGCAATTCTGAAGTTAGAAAGCATAGCATAGGCTCCTCGCACAATATTCTTTATGTGATCCTCAGGTGATAATTTACTATCTAGAACCACCCCTAGATCTCTTTCTTTATCAGAATTCTTTAAAGATTTCTCACATAATATATAGGTTGTGTGGGGTCTATGTTCTCCTATTCCACATTCCATAACATGACATTTATTAACATTAAATTCCATTTGCCAAGCGGTGCTCCATATACTTATTTTGTCCAGGTCATCTTGAAGGGCATGACAATCATCTAAGTTTCTTATCCTTCCTATTATCTTAGCATCATCAGCAAACATGTTCATATAATTCTGTATACCAACTGGTAGATCATTTATGTACACAATAAACATCACTGGTGCAAGAACTGAACCCTGTGGTTCTCCACTTGTGACATTTCTCCATTCCGATACATTGCCTCTGATCACTGCCCTCATTTTTCTATCAGTCAGAAAATTTTTCATCCATGTTAGAAGCTTACCTGTCACCCCTCCAATATTTTCCAGTTTCCAGAACAACCTCTTATGTGGAACTCTGTCGAAAGCCTTTTTTAGGTCCAGATAGATGCAGTCAACCCAAGCATCTCTTTCCTGTAAAATCTGTGTGGCTCGATCATAAAAACTGAGCAAGTTCATTACACTGGATCTTCCAGATCGAAAACCATACTGTCTGTCTGATATTTTATAATTTCTCTCCAGGTGTTCTACCCATTTAGTTTCAATTATTTTTTCCAATATTTTGACTATTACACTTGTCATTGATACCGGTCTATAATTAAGGGGGTCTTCCCTGCTTCCACTTTTGTAGATTGGAACTATGTTAGCCTTTTTCCACACATCAGCTACAACTCCTGTAAACAGGGATGCCTGAAAAATCAGTTGAAGAGGAATGTTGAGCTCAGGTGCATATTCTCTCAGAACCCATGGTGAAACTCCATCTGGACCAACTGCTTTGTTCTTATTTAGCTCCTTGAGCATTTTTTCCACATTGTCTCTAGACACCTCTATGTGCTCTATATTGTTCTCTGGAATTCTCATTGTATCTGGTTCGCTGAAAATTTCATTTTGTACAAACACACTTTGGAACTTTTTGATTAATGTTTCACACATTTCCTTTTCCGTGAATCTTTTCCCATTTTCAATCTCTGAATATTATCCTTTACCTGCAATTTGTTGTTTATGAATTTATAGAATAGACCTGGTTCTATTTTACATTTGTCTGCAATCCCTTCTTCAAAATTTCTTTCTGCCTCTCTAATCACTGCCGTGTAGATGTTTCTCGCATCTTTGTATCGCTGGTATGTTTGGGGGTTTGGCCTCTTCCTGTATTGATTCTATTTTTGTGTTTTTTGGTCTCTGGCCCTCTCACAATTTCTGTTGAACCAATCCTGTTTCCTAGTTCTGCATTTCTGTTTTGGTATAAATTTTCTGGGGGTAGCCCCTACGGCTCCCCGGAGCTATCCATGGCTGATATGGATACCCTAACTATTTTGCATCAGTCGATGTGGGTGGAGTTCTAGGCCTACTGGGGACCACGAGCCAGAACCTGGCCCCCTCAGAGAGGCACGGGGAGCAATGGCCCATAGAAATGCACATGTGATTTGGAGCATTCTATATCATCCATCGACCGGGACAGGCACCCAGAAAGGTAAGCGCCACAAAACAAACCCCTATTCTGGTTAACAACAAAAATCGACAAACGAGTGGACAGAACTCCCCCAGGAAAACGAACTAACATGCATGACGTCATGCGAGCCGTGCCACATGTCTGCGCAGCTCCCCCCTCCCCGGGAGGGGGAAGGGGGAGCCCCAGACCCCCGCGCCGGCGATCCCCGCCCCAGTTCCTCGGCTGATGGGATAATGCACGGTCGTGTGGCTCCAGCTCCAGTCTTGTTTCAGTGCTGTGACTTGTTTGCAGTGCTGCTCTTACGGGTACTCGCTTCGGCAGTACATATACTAAAATTGGCTCCTATGGTTGTGATCATAGGTTTCTTCGTCTGCAGCCGTTCTCCCTTTTTCTGGCGAATGATATACCTTGGGTTGTTGTCTCGACTTCGTGTTGTGGAGTGATTCACCGACCGCCTCCCGGGTATATCCCCTTGTTTTTCTTCGGTAGTCTTTGGTGAGGTAGCTCCGGGGAGCTGTAGGGGCTCCCCCCAGAAAACCAGCGTTGAATGTAATGAAACGCCATTTTCTGGGTGAGTCCCGGAGGCTCCCCGGCCTTCCCGCCCTCCAGTCGGCGGGGTTTTTTCGCGGTTTTGATATCCAGCCTCAGAACTGGGGCGGGGATCTCCGGCGCGGGGGTCTGGGGCTCCCCCTTCCCCCTCCCGGGGAGGGGGGAGCTGCGCAGACATGCGGCGCGGCTCACGTGACGTCATGCTTGTTAGTTCGTTTTCCTGGAGGAGTTCTGTCCACTCGTTTGTCGATTTTTGTTGTTAACCAGAATAGGGGTTTGTTTTGTGGCGTTTACCATTCTGGGTGCCTGTCCCGGTCGATGGCAGATATAGAATGCTCCAAATCACATGTGCATTTCTATGGGCCATTGCTCCCCGTGCCTCTCTGAGGGAGCCAGGTTCTGGCTCGTGGTCCCCAGTAGGCCTAGAACTCCACCCACATCGACTGATGCAAAATAGTTAGGGTATCCATATCAGCCATGGATAGCTCCGGGGAGCCTCCGGGACTCGCCCAGAAAATGGCGTTTCATTACATTCAACGCTGGTTTTTTTGTGCCTTTATCATATATTTCACAAAACTTGACATACATCTCATTCACTTCCTTGCCTAACAACAAGTCTGTCCAAATATACTCACTAAAAATTTTCCTAAGGTTGCCATAATGTCCTCTCCTAAAGTCAGGTTTTTCAATTTCATCAACTATCATATTTTCTTCCAGATTATAATGCATTGCATACTTTATTCCCAAAAAGACATGGTCACTTTTACCCAAGGGAGGAAGGTACTGAATGTCAAATATTTCTTCCTCCTTCCTGATAAATATCAAATCTAGCATGGAGGGAACATCCCCTTCCCTCATCCTCGTAGCTTGTTTAACATGTTATTACAAGAATGTTTCCAGGATGAGGTCTACAAATTTACAGGTCCAAAAATTTTCTGTTTTAGCTTCATATGCTTCCCAGTTTATGGATTTCAAGTTGAAGTCGCCGACTATCAACAGTTGTGAACTATCGTTATCTGCTCTCGCTATGATCTCTCTCATTATTGTTATAAGACCTTCTCGTTTACTATCTAGCTCCTCCTTTGACCATGTGCTGCTTGGCGGTGGACTATATGCATTTATGATCATTAGTTTATCATCCTCATGGCAGATCTCTAGTGCTATTATGTCAACTTCTTGTGGATTGGCAGTCATTATTGCCTTCACCTTTAGGTGTTCTTTTACCAGCACAGCAACGCCACCGCCTTTCCTAATTTTTCTGTCCCGTCTCCAAATTGAGTAGCCCCTTGGGAATATGACCTCATTTAAAATTACATCTTCAAGTTTTGTCTCCGTGAGTGCAACAATGTCTGGTGTCTGCAGCTGTATTACATCACTTAACTCCAGTATCTTCGATCTTACTCCATCTATGTTGGTGTATGATATCTTCAGGAACTTATTCCCCCTATTCTTATTTTTCACTCCCCCTCTTTCTAATGTTTTTGTTGGTTTGCCTTTATGTACCACTTTACTGGTCTGCCTACCCCTATCACTTTGTAGAAAAAAGAATTGAGTTCTTCTTCATTCCTGCTCTCATTTAAACGTTTTGCCTCGGCGAGGTTCAGTTTCAGCTTCTCTCTATCTTCTTTTGAAAGATCTCGTCTTAACAACCACACTTTCCCATCCTCATCACTTTGTAATTTTCTAGCATTCCTTAGTACTTCTTCCATCTGTTTGGCACCATTTAGGGTGATCCTCAAAGGTCGATCTTTCCCTTTTACATATCTTTCTATTCTCCTGTAATCGCACACATTCTCTATGGTTGTAAGACCTTCCACGAGGCCAACAATTTTATCTACTACTTTTGCTTCTTCTACAGCTCTTTCTGACCTAGATGTTATCTCCTTTTCTTTGCAGCCAAAAATGATAAGGGACTTACTCTGATCAACTGTGTTTTGCACCAACTTCGGGTTAGATGCCAATTCTTTTCTCACTTCCAGCCTAATGTTTATTTTATCTTGGTTGCTGCAGTGTTTGACTTCCTTAACTGCTTCTTCTATTTTTTCTTTCTCCTTGGCCTTTTCTTTCTCACTTGTGCATAGGTGAGTTGCATATCTTTCTTGCACTGTTTTATTCTCTGTGTAACTTCTTCCATCTGTGCTTACAAAAGCTGTTTCTCCTGTTGAATTTCCTTACCTAATCTATTGTAGTCATTTATATTTAAATTTACTTTAACTTCTTCCAAAGCTATTTTTAAGAGTTAATTTTCTTCTTCCATGTCTTTGCAATTGGTTTTTATCCTTGCACAAGTCTTTTACTATATCCTCAAGACATAAAACTTTGCTATTCAAGTGGTCATTACTTTCTTTCAATTTACTAATTATTTCTACATGAGAGTTCACTATAGTATCCAATTTTACCAACTTGTTATGTAGACTGCTAATATCAATGCTTTCTTCATTGAATCCTGCAAAATCAAGCTCTGTATGTTTTTCCTCTTGCCAGTGGCCATCTTGAATGTTCTTCTCTGCACTGGAAACACTAGGGCAACTTTTTCTCATCTGATTTTTCACTTAACTTAGCACATTCCTGTTATCTCACCTATTTTTCAAAAGCACTATACCTTAATGTTCTCTGGGATACCACTCACTATCGTTACCCTGTACTACAAAACTTAGGATTGTTGAAATATGCTGGAGCTCCTCTGATGCAAGTGTTGACCCTAGGGGTGTCACCTTTTTTCTTGTGTGTGTGTGCACATGTGTATGTGCATATGCACGTGTACTCACCTAATTGTGCATGCGGGGGTTGAGCTTTGGCTGTTTGGTTCCGCCTCTCAACGTGTGTGTAACATACCTTGTGTGTATGTGTATGTATATATACATGATATGTATATATATGTGTATGTGTGCTTTTTCTTTCAGAAGGGGCTCTGTTCCCTTCTCTGTTGACGGGGTGCTGGGGGAGCAGCGTGCTCTGTTGACTCTCACATGGTCCCGCAGTTAGTGGGCGCTTTTGGTTGTCTTCCGGCCTCTGGTGGAGGCGGTGGACGGCTTCTCCCCCTTTGGGGGGTTCAGGGCTGGCGGGGTGGGCTTCTTTCCCTGCGCTTCGTCATGTCATCTTAGTGGATGCGGTGGACGTGGTCAATCTGCCCCATCCTTCTGGGGTTCCCGTCTGCTCTTTGCAGACATGTGCCTGTCGAATCTGCGGTTCTTCTGGAATTCTTCAGTCTGCGCCCTGGATTCTATGCCCTCATCGGAGGACTGTTGTCTCCTGTCCGGCTTCTGTTGGTGCCGGGTGCCTGGATGGTGGCCCTGGACCTCCAGGTCAATTCTTGGCACGTTCCTCTCCAGTTTTCCGGGACTGGCACAGTTGGTAGTGGGGCTTCAGGCTTGCCGCTTTTGTTGCCTTCCCTATTTTGTAATTGGCTCTTGGTGTAATTTTTGCATCTTTACCGGATCTTGGTGCCCTGTCTGAGTCTGCTTGGGATTCGGTGTCTGGCCTACCTCGACGACTGGCTGGTGTGGGCTCCCAGTCAGTCCGCTTGTCTGCTCGCCAGGGGTGTGGTTCTTTCCAGATCACCAGGTTTGGTTTCCTGGTGATCTGGAAGCCATTCCATTTGTTTCCGTCCTGGGTTTGGACCTGGCTGGGCCTTGTTTAGGGCCTATTGGGCCGCTCCTTGTCTTTCTCTCCAGAAGTACTCACCTCACCTAGTTGTACTCACCTAGTTGTGTTTGCGGGGGTTGAGCTCTGGCTCTTTGGTCCCGCCAAAGTGTTGCTGCGGCTGTGGTCCCGCCTTCGGCTGTTCATGAGGGGGGTCCCGGGTTGCTCAGCGGTTGCTCGAGCAGTTGTGCGGGAGCAGAACTTCGACGTGCTGGTCTGCCCGCAGGGTCGGGTTTAGCTTCAGCGTCTGTTTGGTTCCTTCAGAGACTCCCCTTCCGCCTCTCTTGCAATCGTTGGATTCGTTCCTCCGGGGATCTTGTGTTGGTGCTGCGTCACCAGCTTCCGCTTTGGGGTTTTCAGGGTTCCGTGCCTTGGCACCTCCCCGAGCCTTCCCTTGAATTGTTCACAGACGGGTCATCTTTCGGCTGGGGCTTTGTGACCAGTGCTCACCAGGTCGGCCGGGGATGGTGGGGTCTGTCCGTTCGTTGGGCTCACAGCACGGTTCGGGAGTTCGTGGCTGTCTGGTTTGCGCTTCGGAGGGTTTGGGTCACTCGGTGCTCTTCCATTCAGCTCCATTCGGACTGTTCTCTGGCGGTTCTTTGCCGAAACCACAGGGTTTCTCTTAGGTGTTGATCTTTGGAGTTGGTTCCTTAGAGTGGCTCGTTGCTGGACTCTTGGGATTTGGCTAACCGTGAGGTTCATGTCCAGGGTGTGTCCTGCGTCCTGGGGGACAACTGTCTCAGTTCATTCCACTGTTCGCGGATTGGCCATCCGTCGCCAACTTGTTTCGTTGGCTCTGCCGGACGTATGAACTCCTGGCCATGGACGTCTTCGAGCTGGCGTGGTTTAGGCGTCGCCCATTTTATGTGGCCCCCTTACTCGCCTGCGAGGCGTTCACGGTGGATGCTTTTTGGCAGGACTGGTCGAGGTGGGGGTACCTGTTCCTCTTCTCCCGGTCCAGCTATTGCTTCAGGTTCTGGCTCGGTTGGAGTCCATTCCCACGAGAGTAGTCCTTATGGTTCCTTGGTGGCCAGCCCAGCTTTATTTTCAGACGCTGCTTGATAGGTGTTTTCCCGCGGCTCCGCCTCTTTCGGCAGGTCGGGTCGGTCCTGTACGTGATTGGTTCGGCCTTCTCCTCGGCTCTTAGTGTCTGGTATTTTGACGCGTGTATCACGATCTCTGTGGTGATCAGGTGGCTTTGTTGACGGTGTCCCACCTGTGAGCTTCGTCTTGGCGACAGTATGATGTTCATAGTGTTTCTATGCACTTATTCTTGCTCTTCGTAGGTTGTCCTCTCTTTCACATTGGGTTGTCTTGTCCTTTCTTGGGTTTTCAGGACTACAGTTATTTGATGTTTCTTACTGTCGCCTCGTTTTGTGCGGCGCTGGCAGAGCCGCTCCAGCTTGCGTTTGGGGTGGACGTCACATCTGCCCCGTTTCGTACGCTTTCTCGTGTTTTGTTTCACCTCCGGCCTGCTCATGCGCCGCCTGAGCCGTCCTGGCCCTTGATCAGGGTGTCTTCTTATCTTCTCCTCAGTTTGTGGTAGCCCCTTCGGTTCAGGTTTCTGCTCTTTGGTACTGGTGGTAGGTTTGTACGTTTGCAGCCTTTCTCCGTCCTGGCGACGGTCGAGACGGCTGCCTTCGGAGGGGTTCTTGGGTTATTGATGCTTGATTGGTTTGGCCGGGGGTGCGTCCTGTGTTGTCCGGTTGCGCTTTTTGCCATTACCTGCGTACTGTGTCTGGGAATGCGCTTTGGGTTGTTCCGATTCCTCTCGTTCCCTGTTTCAGGGCTCGGGTCTCCCAGGTCGTCCGCAGAGTTTTTCAGTCTTCCAGCCTGCGGTTTGTCCTTGCGCCCATGCTGTTTGGATATTTGCAGCTTTTGCTGCTGTATTGGTGACATCTAGGGCTCATTTCGGGCGCAGGGATTTGAGGGTCGCATAGGTTCTTGGCCGGCCATTCTTTATGCGCATCTGCTCCTGTGCGTTCTTGTGGCCTTAGGTTGCAGCCTGTTGTCTCGGCTTCGCGTTGCGGAGTTTGTGGCGGCCACCTCCCGGGTTAGCCCTTTCTTTTCCTTCTCTTTGGGTATGAAGCTCCAGGGAGCCGTAGGGGCTCCCCACAGAAAACCAGCATTGAATGTAATGAAACGCCATTTTCTGGGTGAGCCCCGGAGGCTCCCTGGCAACCCTCCTTCCCACCGGTTGGCATTTTTTTCGTGTTGGTTGAAACTTAGCTTCTGAACTGAAGCTAGGCAGCCGGTGCGGTAGGTCCGGAGCTCCTCCCTCCTCCTCTCGGGGCGGGGAGGGCTGCGCGGACGATCGCCGCAGCAGTAAAGTGTGATGTTTGCTTGTTTGCTTGTTTCCTTGGGATTGTAGGGAGTTTCTACCTCTCTGTTCATTTGTTTGTTTTAGTTTTTACCATGTGGGGTTTGTTTTGTTATGCCTATCGTTCTGGGTGCCTAACCCCGGTTGATGGCGGATAAGGAGAACCCCAACCACAAGGGGGTTTTCCAGGGCCATTGCTCCCTGAAACCTCTCTGAAGGGCCCAGGTTCTGGCGCTGGTCCCTGGTAGGTCTGAACTCCTTAGCTAATGTCCCGGTCTAATATAATATACATTAGCCCGATAAGCTCCAGGGAGCCTCCGGACTCACCCAGAAAATGGCGTTTCATTACATTCAACGCTGGTTTTTAACATTCACTATGCACCTATCATGAAGTGGCCTCACTGAAAAAAAACTGCATGCAAAAGCAATTAGAATACCAAAATGATGTAATTCACTGTATATCTTTGTTGACCTAGGTAAAGCTACAGTCATCATGTGATGGGAGACCAGGAGCTGAAGCAAGTCTGACTCCAACTTATTTTGTGGCCTTCCATGTATACTAGGTACGACTATTTAGAAATTGGAACTATATGGCAACATCATTTATTGACAAAATATGTTTTATATGATGGCTGCATTTTACTAAGCCGCCATCATGTAAAGTTGGTAGCACTTTGAGTAAATAATGGTGCTATTTACGCTAGTTTATATTTTTCATTGTTTTATATTTAGCCTGGAGTCCTACACTTAAATCTATAAATGGCTTCACTGGGCTGGCGGAGAGGTTAGCTGACCTCATTTACCTAACCTTGCCCCAAGTCAGGTCACTGCCACACCCCTAGATTACTGCTCTCGTCACACACTGTACTCTTCCACTCAATTCTTACAAAAACATTTTGTTTCTGTACATTTCCTTTGACTATCGTTCAATAACTTTTAGACAATTTCTCACCGATTTGGCTTATTTATCCCTCCTAAATACATTGTTGTTTCACAGCCACTTTCCCTCTCACTTACACTTCTGTACTTTTATCATTTCAGTGAAGTTATTCAATTTTGGTAAATTTCTTATCAACCTGCAGAGCCCAACATTGCTACTGCTGTGCTATAGGCACAATACATTTACAAAACCTTAGTTGCATTTCTTATCTTTATCTGTGGTATACTTTTTCCTATTAGTTGGCCTTTTTACAGCTTTGTCCGCACTGTCACTCTCATATATTTCTTTATCTTGGCACCAAATTGGTAAAGCAGCTAATGACAATGATATTTTAATGTTCGCATTAATGCTGCAACTTTTGTTAATTGGATATTTTGTAAATAAATTTATAGAATAGCCAAGCTTAGATAATTTAAAATTCATCAAACACATAATAATGTTTATCTACCTTGTTATATGGAATAAGTGTTTTATATCCACTCAGCACCACTTGGAAGAAAGAATACAAGTGTATATTTTGTCAAAAATATACACTTGTATTCTTATGTACACCTACATAACTGTATCATACAGATACAGTTATGTAGGTATAGCTAGGCTACTCTGTGTAGTTCCAGTAAAAATTCTGCATTATAATTGTCCCTAAATGTATATTCCAAATAAAGGCAATTATAATTTAGTATAATTTTGCATTCATCCTATTTACTGATGCTATACATATGAAAATTATGAAAGGAGAATATATTGTAATGTAGCTTATGATTTCATATTGGCTAATTGCACTTTACTTTTTCTGGTAGACTACCCAATAGTCCCCTCACAAGCTTATATACAAAGTAACCTAAATCTTAAGAGCTCCACACGAGGCCTCTTTATACCTATTTGTTGCCAACTGGAAACCAGGATCAAGATGTGGTTTATTCTCCAAGGTAAAGGGGAGCTTGGTCATCAGAGATTAACCCATTACTAGGGTAAACCCAACCAGAAAGTATAGGTGCAACATAATAAACAACTGAATTGCTTATTGCATGAAAACTCATGCCATTTGAGTGACAAAAGTGATTCTCCATTTAACTAGGGAAGCAATCATTTTTGCTGTGGAGCCTCCCTGTGGGCTATGACAAATCCCTCCACCCCCAAATCCCACAGAGGGATGCAGGAGATACTGGGACCTACTTTAGTTCTGGGAGGGCCCCCCTCAGTAGCTCAAATAGCTTAGTCATAATGAAGCCTCAACAGAAGCCACTGAAATCTGAAAAGAAAAAATTGTAAAACAGAATTTATTTCTGTTTTTATATAAATATAAAAATATATAATTTATATAAAATTTATATAAAACATTTATAGCCAAGAACAAAGAAAATGATCTACCAGGTTGTGGCATGATGTGTGACAGCCGAGAGCAAGGACCAAAGCAGAAAAGCAGCAAGGACCAAAAGAAAAGCAGCCAACCAGCGTTGACTAATGAAATGCCAGTTTCTGGGATAGCTCCAGTGGCTCTCTGAAGCTATGCTGTGATGGTACCATCTACTAGGTCACATCAGCCATGGAGTTCTATAGGCCTACCAGGGGCCAGTGCCAGAACCTGGCACACCTTCGTATTGCTGAAACGAGGCAGAGAGAGCAGTACCAAGGCGCACCCGAAAGGAACGACGAGAGAGGAAGCTGCGTAGAAAGAGAGGGAGATGACCACGAAGGCCAAAAGAATGAAGTTGAGATAGAATATGATATAGCCAAGTGGTGTCGTAAGCCTTTTCCAGGTAAAAAAGGACGGCAACAACGGAGGTCTTCGCAGCAAAAGCAGTACGAATATAGACCTCCAAGTTCACCAGGACATCTGTCGTGCTGCGGCACTTGCGGAAACCAAATTGAGAAGGGGAGAGGAGGTGATGGTGTTCCAGGAACCACATCAGACGAACGTTAACCATACGTTCAAAGAGTTTGCAGACACAACTTGTGAGAGCAATAGGGCGAAAGTCCTTAGGGGAAGTACCCAGAGACCCCGGTTTGCGAACAGGGAGGACAACGGCATCGAGCCAGTCCTCAGGGACTGACGACGACTCCCAGATCCGATAATACAGACTCAGTAAATACTGAGACGTGCACGGAGGGAGATGGCGAAGCATCTCATAATGAATACCATCGGAGACCGCCGCCGTAGAACCGCAGAGGGCCAGGGCAGAACGAAGTTCAGAGAGAGAGAAGGGATCATTGTAGGGAAGTTGAAGACTGCAGAAATCTAAAGGACGAGACTCAAGGACAGGTTTACGAAGAAGAAAAGATTGGGGAAGATGAAGACCAGAGCTAACAGAAGAAAAGTGGGAACCCAGTACGGAAGCGACCTGCAACGGGTCCGCCACAAGAGTATCATGGAGGTGAAGGACCGGTGAAACATCGGGAGGGTCTGGTTGAAGCACGTGCCTGTGAGGAGGGTCAGAAAGAGGACCACTCTAGAAAGAGAACGCAGACGACTGTACAGGAGAAGGAAAAAAATATAGGAAATGCTTCAGCAGACACAACTATCACAAGCAAGGAAAATAAGCCTATGCAGGGAGATCGAAGAAATAGAACAAACGTTGAAGCAATGATATGAGTCTGAGGAAATGGAATTGGAACAGAAAGCTATACAAGAGATAAAGAAAAATCCAAAATACTTTTTCACATACGCAAAATCAAAATAAAAAACTTCAACCAGTATTGGACCGTTAATTACAAATGAAGGTACGTACACAGAGGACAACAAAGAGATTAGTGAAATTCTAAGAAGCTAGTATGAGGCTATGTTTAGCACACCAATAAACAACATGAAAGTTGATGACCCAGACAGCTTCTTTATGAATGACATTCAAGCTGCAGATAATATAACGGATATTACCACAAACTCGGAAGACTTTGAAAGATAAATTGACAATATGCCCATGCACTCAGCTCCTGAGCCTGACTCATGGAATTCAATATTTCTGAGGTTGGAAGAAAACGCGCTCAGAGTGGGAACTTGTTTATTTTATAATAGTAAAATAAATAATAAAGTAAAATAATAACAGTATAATAAATAATAAAGTAAAATTTATAATAAACAATAAATTAGTAATAAATTAATAAATAATAAATAAATAACTATTATTATATAATAATAATAATATAATAATAAAAACAAATAGTATAATGATAAGCAATAATTTAAATGTATCAAATAGCTAATTAGGGTGAATGATAAATAATTAGTGACTGTAATGCATAACAATAAAGTAGTAAAGAATAATTATAATGAATAATCATTATAATGATAAAGTATTAAATCAAATACAATTAATAGTTACATCTATAGTTAGCAATTGAAAGTTGCATTATTTGAATTTACACTAATTACAATTCATGTTAATATTTCTTAGCTATCTGCAGGCTTATCACTTTGGGGGATCCAGCGGAGTACCCCCCATCCCGCGAGGGCCAGCGGCGCGGAACCCCCAACCCCGAAGGGCGAGCGGCGGCTGGCCGCTGTAACTAGGAATGTGACTACATGCACTGTGGCTGTAACCATGCCCGTGACAGGTTCCCCTGACTGAACGTTACCAAACCGGGTTTACTAGACAGATGCTGCAAGTGAAACGGCTTCCTTGATGAGGCGAACGAAGTGCCATCGCGACGGGCCATGGGCATAGTGAGGCAAGAGCCCACCAACTAGACCTTGTGAGGCGAGTGTTCCTCGCCAACCTTTAACTAGGAATGTGGCCACTCGTTTCCGTGACAGCAACTGTGCCCGTATCACAAGAGAGGGCATTAAAAACAGTCGGGTTCTTCCTGGCTTAAAAGGGGGCCCAACCGGTTCTACTAGGCAGATGCTTCAAGTTAAACAGCGTCCTTGGTGAGGCCAACGGAGCATCATCGCGACGATCCACAGAGCGTAGAGAGGCAAGGTGAACCTCCCATGCCATGTCCTTGTGAGGTGATCGTACAACAGGGATTGTGCACCCGAGTAGGGGGCGCCGTGCCCGCTGTCGTAAGACTGGTCATCGCTGGAGCCCACCCTCACAGGGACCAATCCTGTAATACTGGCCCCAGGGCGGGCGTGTGAAGTCACCTACACCGAAGGCCGACTCCCCAGGATCAACCCTGTGTCCGTTGTTGTCGCTGCGGCCCGCCCCACTGCGGTGAGGGTGATGTCGACTTCATGGGTACCGTAGTCTGCCCTCAGGCTCCATCCCTTTTTCCTCGTTCATCAATGGTGTGCCTTGTGCGCGTTCCGTAGTCGGTTCTGGAAGTATTAAGGCAGTAAGGGTAGGCAGAGCGGACATGCAGAAGGAACGTGATGGGCAAGAAACCTACCCCTTAAGGGTACTGCTGGAATTAGGTTGTAAGAGGGGGGGGGGGACGTTTTCCGGAAGCAAACTGGGCAACTCTCATTAAATGAAAAAGCCTGGATGAAACCCCGAGGAAAACTCGGAAAGAAACACTGGCACAGAGGATAGGAGCGTCTAGCATCTAGAGCGTTTTGTAAGTGAAGCAGCTGCGTGCGTGGCGGGAACAGGTTGATACCTGGTTGATGGGGTTCTGGGAGTTCTTCTACTCCCCAAGCCCGACCCGAGGCCAGGCTTGACTTGTGAGAGTTTGGTCCACCAGGCTGTTGCTTGGAGCGGCCCGCAGGCCCACATACCCACCACAGCCCGGTTGGTCCGGCACTCCTTGGAGGAATAAATCTAGTTTCCTCTTGAAAATGTCCACGGTTGTTCCGGCAATATTTCTTATGCTTGCTGGGAGGACGTTGAACAACCGCGGACCTCTGATGTTTATACAGTGTTCTCTGATTGTGCCTATGGCACCTCTGCTCTTCACTGGTTCTATTCTACATTTTCTTCCATATCGTTCACTCCAGTACGCTGTTATTTTACTGTGTAGATTTGGTACTTGGCCCTCCAGTATCTTCCAGGTGTATATTATTTGATATCTCTCTCGTCTTATTTCTAGTGAGTACATTTGGAGGGCTTTGAGACGATCCCAATAATTTAGGTGCTTTATTGCGTCTATGCGTGCCGTATATGTTCTCTGTATTCCCTCTATTTCAGCAATCTCTCCTGCTCTGAAGGGGGAAGTGAGTACTGAGCAGTACTCAAGACGGGACAACACAAGTGACTTGAAGAGTACAACCATTGTGATGGGATCCCTGGATTTGAAAGTTCTCGTAATCCATCCTATCATTTTTCTGGCTGTCGCAATATTTGCTTGGTTATGCTCCTTAAACGTTAGGTCGTCAGACATTATTATTCCCAAATCCTTTACATGCTGTTTTCCTACTATGGGTACATTTGATTCTGTTTTGTACTCTGTATTATGTTTAAGGTCCTCATTTTTACCGTACCTGAGTACCTGGAATTTATCACTGTTAAACATAATGTTATTTTCTGATGCCCAGTCAAAAACTTTATTAATATCAGCTTGAAGTTTTTCAATGTCCTCAGCCGAGGTAATTTTCATACTGATTTTTGTGTCATCTGCAAAGGATGATACGAAGCTGTGACTTGTATTTTTGTCTATATCTGATATGAGAATAAGGAAAAGCAGCGGTGCAAGGACTGTACCCTGAGGTACAGAGCTTTTCACTGCACTTGGACTAGATTTTATATGGTTGACCATTACTCGCTAAGTCCTGTTTGACAGAAAACTGAGTATCCAGCGTCCTACTTTACCGGTTAATCCCATTGACTTAATTTTGTGTGCTATCACGCCATGGTCACATTTGTCGAAAGCTTTTGCGAAGTCCGTGTATATCACATCAGCATTCTGTTTTTCTTCTAATGCCTCAGTGACTTTGTCGTAGTGCTCAAGTAGCTGTGAGAGGCACGATCATCCCGCTCGAAATCCATGTTGGGCTGGGTTGTGAAGGTCATTGGTCTCCATGAAATTGGTGACCTGACTCCTAATCACTCTCTCAAATACTTTTATGATGTGCGATGTTAGTGCAACTGGTCTATAATTTTTTGCCAATGCTTTGCTCCCTCCCTTGTGTAGAGGGGCTATGTCTGCTACTTTAAGTGCATCTGGTATCTCCCCCGTGTCCAAGCTCTTCCTCCACACTATACTGAGTGTCTGTGCTACCGGCACTTTGCATTTCTTTATAAATATTGAATTCCATGAGTCTGGACCTGGGGCCGAGTGCATGGGCATGTTTTCAATTTCTTTTTCAAAATTTAGTGCGCTCGTGTTTATATCAGTTATATTTACAGGGGTTTGAATATCCCGCATAAAGAAATTGTCTGGATCTTCCACCTTCATGTTGTTTATTGGAGTGCTAAACATGTCCTCATACTGCTTTTTTAGGATTTCACAAATTATTTTGTCATCCTCCGTGTATGAACCTTCACTTGTACGAATAGGTCCAATACTGGCAGTGGTTTTTGCTTTTGATTTCGCATATGAGAAGAAATATTTTGGATTTTCTTTATTTCCTGAATTGCTTTCTGTTCTAACTGCTTTTCTTCAGTTTCATATGAGTGTTTCAATTTCCGCTCGATTTCTTCAATCTCCCTATTTAAATTATTCCTTCTTTGACGGGAAATTCGTGTCTGCATAAGCAGTTCCGTTATTTTTTTCTTGCGTTTATAGTGTCGTCTGCGTTCTCTTTCTACGTTAGATGTCTTTCAGGCTTTCCTCAAAGGAACATGTTTCAGACAGACTTGATACGCTTCTTTAGTCAGTTTTTCTATTCCTTCTGTAGGACTTGTATTACTTAGAACAGTTCCCTATGGAATGTTTGTAAGTTCCCTGTTTATTATCTCCCAGTCTATCCTTTTATTATTAAAATTGAATTTACTGAATATCCCCTCTCGCTTTATCAACGTTTTAGGTCTATTCTGAGTATTGATGGTCGTTTGCACTTCAATGAGTTTGTGATCTGAGTATGTGGTATCTGATATCGTAATGTCTCTGATAATGTCTTCATTGTTCGTAAAGACCAGATCTAGAATATTTTCATTTCTCGTTGGCTCCGATATCTGCTGATTGATTGAAAATTTGTCACAGAATCTAAGTAGTTCTCTAATCTGTGGTTGGTTAGGTCCTGATAGATTTCCTGGTATAATATTATTGTTTGCTATTTTCCACCTGAGACTAGGCAAGTTGAAGTCACCTAGGAAGATAATATCAGGTATCGGGTTCTCCAAATTATCAAGGCTATTCTCTATTTTGCTTATCTGTTCTGTGAATTCCTCAGCCGTTGCATCTGGCGGTTTGTATATTAGAATAATCACTAAATTTATTTTCTCTATTTTTAATCCCAGTACCTCTACCACCTCATTTGTAACGTTTAGGAGCTCCGAGCATACAAGGTCTTCCCTAATATACAGACCCACTCCTCCATGTGACCTAATTTTCCTATCACACTTGTATAGGTTATATCCTGGAATCCAGATCTCACTGTCCAACAATTTCCCTGCATGGGTTTCTGTGAAAGCTCCAAATACTGCATTTGACTCCGTGAGGAGGCCATTTATGAACTGTACTTTGTTGTTTGTTCTTGTTTTCAGTCCTTGTATGTTGGCAAAGATGAATGAGGTTACTCTATTAGTGATAGTTTGAATGGGAGATTTTTTCGGCAAGCCCATTATTCGTGGACATAATGAGTTTGTTCTGACCAGTACTGATTGTTGTAGGGCAGTTGTCTGTCGTAGTTGTAGTTCCCTTTCGGTGGGTAATTGTATCTGTAATTCTGGAATGCAAGTGGATCTGGCATCCAGTTCCATACACTCTCCATATGCAGCTCCTTTTGAATTCTCTGCCGGTCTGGTATAAAAAATTTATAGAGTTTCCTCCAAATTCATTATCCTGCTTGCCACTCTTTATGTAGCGTTCCGTGCCTTTCACGTGAAAGTGTGGGCAGCTGAGGTCATAGCATTTTCTGTCCTCCAGTGAGGTTTGGTACATGTCAGGATGGAAAAACCTACATATTGATCCAAATCGACACTCACCTTTCCTAAGCATATTTAAACATTTTTTGGGATGTTGGTAACTGCATTCTAATCCTTTCTTATTACCAGCATATCTATGTCTGCATATGCCCTTTGCATAAAATTTGCATAAGTCTGTCCTTCTGTTCTGAATTGCTCTATCGGGAACCGTTGTAGTGTCTGTACCTATCGAGCTGTCAGTGCTGTCTGGTACACTTTCTAGTTTACTGTCATCTACATCCTGGCCTACTGAGTCAGAGTTTACAACTTCCTGAGTTTCAGCCTCAGTTTCATCCCTGACTATAGCCTCCGCCCCTTGTATATTAGAATTGTTGTTCCTTTCCCACTCCTTCTGGATGGCTGGTAGGCTTCCAATGAATGATGTTTTCCGATCATGCGTCATGTTATCTAGAAGGTTTTTTAGGATATTCCAAGCTGGCAGGTCATTTTTACACACCCAGAGCAAGTGACCAGCTCTCAATGCCGTAGTGTTACTCACTCCTGTACAAGCCGAATGGAATCTAGTCTTACAGATATAACATTCAATTCCCGTTACCTTCGTCTTTAAGGAGTTGTTACAGTGGCCACAAATTTGTTTATTTACTCCCATTTTGCCTTGTTTTGTTGTATATATCTATATATTTATAATATTATATGTATATTGTATATTTGTAACAATATATATGTATATATATTTATATGTTTAATATTTATAATATTATATGTATACCGTATATTTGTAATATTATGTATATTATTTTGTTCAAACTTTATGGCAGGTACTTAGCGTAGGTAGCGAGGCTGGTCCCCGGTCGGTACAGGTGACCTCTTGTGGCCCAGGTTGATGTCACCAGTTTCCAGTTACCCGATTTATAACTACTGATGCCGCCTCTTGCCACTATTCTATATTTCTAGTATTTTATATTTATAATATTCACTTCCAACTTATATGTTGTTGTGATACCCGTTCCACATCACTGTTCCACGAATCACCGTTCACTATTTTTTTTTTCCTAATACACGCATGTTCACAAGCCTCGTTCACTGGCTCACACGCAGTCTCCCGTTTATTCTCTATTTAACACAAAGT
Source organism: Procambarus clarkii (assembly GCF_040958095.1). Taxonomy (NCBI): domain Eukaryota; kingdom Metazoa; phylum Arthropoda; class Malacostraca; order Decapoda; family Cambaridae; genus Procambarus; species Procambarus clarkii. The sequence continues at coordinate 33,321,204 of NC_091162.1, forward strand.
TCTATTGTTAATGACTATTTTCAATTTTCCAGCGGGTCACTATGCACTTTGTTATGTCTGTAATCAGTAATCCACGGCAGTAGTCCTAAGAAACCCTGTTAATGTCACGATTTTAACGGAGCGCGCACGGTACGTCTACCCCCTCCCTCGACCTCGACCCACCAAACCACGGGCAAAGCTTATATAAACACTGGCTGTTGCGCGTGCAGGTTGGGCACTTAGACGCATCTCCAGAGACCTACGTTTTATTCCATCAGAAAATGCGCCGCTTTGGAAAGCAGTGTTCTTTTCATAAAGAAATGTAAAGTACCAATAGTGCGAGCACTCAGCGTAATATGGAGAAAGAGCCTAGATACAGGTGAGATACCAGCAGCACTTAAATCTGCAGATATAGCTCCGTTGCACAAGGGGGGGAGTAAAGCCTTGGCAAGAAATTATAGGCCAGTTGCACTAACATCACACATAATAAAAGTGTTTGAAAGAGTGATTAGGAATCAAATTTCTAGTTTTATGGAAAACAATGAGTTGCACAACCCAGGACAACATGGATTTAGAGCGGGAAGACCCTGTCTGTCACAGTTACTCAACCACTGTGACAAAATCACAGAAGATCTAGAAGAAAAGCAAAATGCAGATGTTGTATACACAGACTTTGCAAAGGCGTTCGACAAATGTGACCATGGGGTGATAGCACACAAAATGAGGTCAATGGGAATAACTGGAAAAGTAGGACACTGCATACTCAATTTCCTGTCGAACAGAACACAAGGAGTAACAATCAATTAAATAAAATCGAGTTCAAGCGCAGTTAAAAGCTCTGTACCTCAAGGTACAGTCCTGGCACCACTGCTGTTCCTTATTCTCATATCAGATATAGACAAAAATACACATCACAGCTTCGTGTCATCCTTCACAGATGACACAAAAATCAGCATGAAAATTACCTCTGCTGAAGACATTGAAAAATTACAAGCAGACGTCAACAAAGTTTTCGATTGGGCAGCAGAAAATAACATGATGTTTAACAGTGACAAATTTCAGGTGCTCAGGTACGGCAAAAATGAGGATCTGAAACATAATACAGGGTACAAAACACAATCGAATCTTCCCATAGTAGAAAAACAGCATGTCAAGGATTTGGGAATAATGATGTCTGACGATTTAAGGTTTAGGGAGCATAACCAAGCAAATATTGCGTCAGCCAAAAAAATGATCGGATGGATTACGAGAACTTTCAAATCCAGGGATCCCACCACAATGGTTGTACTCTTCAAGTCACTTGTGTTGTCCCATCTCGAGTACTTCTCAGTACTCACTTCCCCCTTCAGACCAGGAAAGATTGCTGAAATAGAGGAAATACAGAGAACATATATGGCACACATAGACGAGATAAAACACCTAAATTATTGGGATCGTCTCAAAGCTCTCCAAATGTACTCTCTAGAAAGGAGATGAGAGAGATACCAAATAATATACAAATGGAAAATACTGAAGCGCCAGGTCCCAAATCTACACAGTAAAATAACAACGTACTGGAGTGAACAATATGGAAGAAAATGCAGAATAGAACCAATGAAGAGCAGAGGTGCCATAGGCACAATCAGAGAACACTGTATAAACATCAGAGGTCCGCGGTTGTTCAACGTCCTCCCAGCGACTATAAGAAATATTGCCGGTTGTTGTGGACATCTTCAAGAGAAAACTGGACTGTTTTCTAATAGATGTTCCGTATCAGCCGGGCTGTGGTGGGTATGTGGGTCTGCGGGCCGCTCCAAGCAACAGCCTGGTGGACCAAACTCTCACAAGTCAAGCCTGGCCTCGGGCCGGGCTTGGGAAGTAGAAGAACTCCCAGAATCCCATCAAGCAGGAACGCCCCGTGTGAGTGGGTGGAGGCGTCGGAGGAAGGCCCGGCCCCCCGGGGATGACCGTCGTGGTGAATTGCAGTTTGCCGATGATTCCTTGCAGGTCCCTCAGGGGGAGGCTCTCAGCCCCAAGGGTGTCTTCCACAGCGGCCATGTAGTTCGTCCTCTTGCCCTCTGGTAGCCTTGTTTCCATCAGATGGGCGTCGATTTCCAGTCTAAGGAAAGTGAGGCACGGGCCCTCGGTCTTGTGTGGGGCCAAGGGAACGTCCAGGCACTCACAGAGGGCAGTAAACATCCGCAGGCTCCGCATGCACTCGTCGTAGGTAGAACTCACGAAGAGGAAGTCGTCCAGCACCTTCACGACATCCCGCATGCCGAACTTTTTTGCGAGGATCCATTACAGGGCGCTGGAGAACGTCTCGAAGATCCTGCAGGAGGGTGCAGCCCCCATGCTGAGCATTTTCTCGTAGTAGTACCGTCCCCCGTAGGTGAAGCCGAGTAGGTGGTAGTCACTGGGGGTGGACCGGGACGGTCCAGAATGCCTCGGCTATGTTGCACTTCGCCAAGTGCGCCCCTGGCGAGCGTCTGACCACCAAGGCCACCGCGTCGTTGATGGACTGGTAGTTCACCGTTGTCGACTCCCGCTGGATGTTGGCGTTCACGCTCTCGGAGGAATAGGGGTAGCCGAGATTGGGCAGGAGCCTGTACTTGCCCGGCGTAAACTTCTCTCTCAGGGCTATGGGTGAACACTTGAAGTTCTCGAATGGGGGGGGGGCTTCGAAGGGGCCCGCTATGTGCCCCAGACTTAGTTCCTTGTCAAGCATAGGCCCACTATATTTGGAAGGGCCATGGTTGCTGGGGGGGTTGGGTGAGGAGAGAGGAGTCCGCGCCCCCTTGAAACCAAGGGGGCCCGAAACCAATCTGCCCAAAACGCTTTGCGTAATAGTGGCTTCAGGCATTGTATGTACTAGCTCTATCTATAAATCTATCCATTTTTGTAAAATCTCTTGTATGTATGTACCTTACCTGAATAAACATTTATTTATTTAAGTAGGAAACCACTCCGGAAGCCCCCCACAACGTAGTCCCGGAGAGGGTAACCCACCAGGAAAGCATCAAGTGCGTCTGCGTACACCGGCGTTGTTACGTGTATCATTCCTCTTGCCCCTGTCCTGAGGGGGGCGACAGGGACGCTGCTCCTGGGCGGCGGCGATGCGAGGCTGGGCCAGGGGGTATGGGAAGTAGGCAGGGTGTCGCTTGCGGACACGCGGGTAGTAGTGCTTGTAGGTGCAGGAAGTGATGGTGCAGCCTGCTCCTGTTGCATGGAAAGCGTAGCAATATCCCGGGGGGGGGGGGGGGGAGCCGTAGGCCCGTGCGGTGGAGAGCGAGGGTTCGACTGATGAGGCGACGGCTTGATGCATCACCTGCGTCCGCTCCTGTGCAGCGCATTGTACCGATCGAATCTCCAGGTCGAGACTTAAAGCAGTTCAAGGGCAGCCCAGCCTCTGCTTGAGGTCGGGCTGCCAAAAACAAAACGGGAACGGGCTGTCAGGAACAAAAACCAAGAGTAAGTCAAGCTGGAAAAAACATAAAAGTGCACACAAGATACATAAATAAAAGACAAGGAAAGCGGTCCCCAAGGGATGGCACTGAACGCAACGAGAGCAAGGGGAGGAAACGAAGGAGGGCAAAGGAGAAGACAACTACCCCGAAGCGGGAAGGTGGGAGAATGGGCGAAAACAGGGAGGGGGAGGAGTCTAAGTCCCGAAACTAAAGAAAGAATAAATAAATAAATGAAAGCTGAGAGAGCAAAAATGAACCAAGAACCAAAACTTTAAGCGAAGGGAGAGCTTAGAAGTAGTTAAAGAAACAAACGCGAAGGAAATTATAAACAAAAGACTAATGTATAATAAATTGTATAATAAATATAGACATAAATGGACGGACAAATATAATTAAATATATAATGTGTATAGTGAGTGAAATGAGAATAATGGAGAAAATCCTTAAGTAGAACCTAATTAAAGCTTAAAACCTCCACAAAACTTATGAAAAGACTTATGGGAAATTAGATTAAACATGAAAGCAAAAAAGGAGGGGCATAGAAAACAAGAACATAAATAAATGCAGACCTGTAAAGAAACAAAAATAAGTAGAAAACATCTGCTTGAAAACACAAGACTTGATTAACTTAAATAATAAAAATAACAAATAAATAAATATCTTAAATAACAAGTAAAAGGAGGGAGAAAAAACAATAAAACTGAGCAGAGTAAATATAACTGCAACAAATAACTAAGTATACCCGAAAACAGTAGTAAAACAGGAAAGAAAACTGGACCTGCAAAACGCGCGGCACAAGTCAGGAGAAAGAGAAGGAGGGAATAAGGAAGGCAAAACAAACAACGACTTCCACGTAGAAGGGGAGCAGCCAACAAGAGGGGGCTAAAAAAGAAACTAACTAAAGGAGTAACCAGAATTTTTTTTCAAAAACTAATAGGGATACATAGACGAAGTAAAGAAGGAAATAAATAAATAAAATAAATAAATATGTTTATTCAGGTAAGGTATATACATACAAGTGATGTTACATTAATGGATTGATATATAGATAGAGCTAGTACATACAATGCCTAAAGCCACTATTACGCAATGCGTTTCGGGTAAGAAAAACATTAATATCTAGAACTTAATACTAATTGAGCATAAAGAATAAAAAGTGTTGAGAACAAATACAAATAAAGATAAAAAAAAGGGGGAACATGACTGAAAAAGCAGCACAAATACAATAGGTTGACAAACAGTGTTGATTAAAAAAAAAAGAAAATAACAGACATGGGTTGACAATAGAGGATTGAGGTAGGTTACAGGGAATTTATTAGGTAGTGTTTAGTTTTTATCTTAAACTGGTTGAGAGAACTAGAAAGGAACTAGAAAAGGAATTGGAAGGAACTAGAAAAACTGGAAGAGAAACTTAAAGTAACATGAAAGGAGGAATAATGGAAAAATGGAAAGGGGAAGTAAACAAAACAGAACGGAAACAAAGATTGAGGGAACTGAGTAAACAGGAAGGTTAGAAAGAATAAATGGCCCCTGAAAAAACGGCACAAACAACATGGGAGAGGAGAGAGAATAAAAGACAAAGTAACAACGCTCCCCCGAAGCAGGGAAGGGGGGGAAGGGGGAGGAAGGCAGGGCGAAGAGGGGGACAACCAAATAAAGTAGTAAAGGAATAGAGGAATGAAAGGAAAACAAAAAAAAAGATAGGCACCGAGGGAACTAGCTAACGAGCAAAACAGAAACGGAAAATAAATTAGGAAGTAAACTGAAGTAGTAAAGTGGAGAAAGAGCAGATTAACCAAATAACTGGGAAGCACAACCCACTTAAACCAAGCCTGAACACACCATAGCAAGCAGGAAAAAAGGGGGCCAAAGGACAGTGAGTGCCGAACTAAGTGACTGGGGACCCTAGGGCAACTAAAATGTACACGATATATACTTCCTTCAGACGCGGACGCAGGGGCGGGGCGGTGCTAATGGGTGGCCCCACCTCCAGCGCAGTAGTGTCTGCCGGCAGCGCCCTTAGGAACGGAGCGTTGACGTAGGGAGGAGCTCCAATTTGCCCGCCACTTGCCATCTGCCACGTTGTCGTGCCCAGCTACGGGGCGTCCCCCCAGGGTGGCCCGTGGGCCTCGCTGAGGGGCAGACTGAGGGCCCTGCAAAAGATGTAGCGGGAGGGGGGGGGGATCTAAATGGCATGCCCACAGGGCGGGCGACAGGTCCACTAGGCAGGGGCGGTATCAGAGAACATAGACAATAACCACAGGCAAGGATCATCGGTTGGAACCTCATCAGCCAAAACACCAGCGGCTGGACACCAGGGGCTGGGATGTCCTCAGCTGGAACACCGCCAGCCAGGACATCAGCTGCTGGATCGTCGGCTGGGACCTCCTCAGCCGGAATATCAGCAGCTGGAGCGTCGCTAGCCGGGACATCAGCGCTGGAACATCCACTGCTGGAACACCGCCAGCTGGACTGTCAGGTGCTGGATCATCGGCTGGGACACGTGGCAAGGAAGGGGCCCCCCGAAACACGTTCCCACGTGGCACGGAAGTAGCCATGCGGGGCCCCCCCAAGACCACCCGGCCCACGAGGCAGGAGCATCGGGCCCACGGCACGAGGCCAGAAGGAGCAGGGCTGGGGCGCCCATGTGGGCCCCCAATGACCGGCCATCCTACGGGGTAGGACACTGGGGCCCAGGGGGCCCAGAGCAAGCCCCAAGAAGCGCCCAAGGTGCACCTTGGGAAGGGCGTCAGCAATCTGGGGGGGGGGCACCTAATCTCTGACGGAGGAACCCCCCACGAGCGCTCCACTTGACCCTCAGGCCCTGCTGCCGCCTGCGGTGGCCTGCCGAGCAAGGTGTGGGGCGGAGCCCATGGGGGATGCCACTCCTAGGGCTTGAAAGCCACGGGGACCCAGGCCACGTGTGCGGCACGCCCGATGGAACGTCGCCAGCCCGCCGGTGAAAGGGAGCCCTTCACGGCTTGCCACAGGGGCGCACCAGGCGCCCTCCCAGCTTAGCACCCAAAAGAGAAGCATCTGTACCGTCCGGCCCAGCCAGGGAGTCTGGCCCACGAGGAGGACACTGGGGCCCAGGGAAACTAGCTAGGGCAGCACGACACGTACCACAAGGGACACGACGCTAGGCACACGCCAAACACTGGGGGCAGCCCTAACCTAGATGGGGCTCCATGCTCCAAGTGGGGAGGAAACACAGACACAACTATACCTTAGGACATGTTGAGGAGGGCAAGACGCCCCTGACGGGTCGCTCTGGGATGTTGAGGGGCCCCTGACGAGCAGGTTTGATAGGGCGAGGTCCAAGGCGAGGTTGCTGGTGTAGGGTCCATGTTGAGGGCACAGTTAGTAAGTAAGTAATTATCAAAAGAAGGCACCAAACCGGGAAGGCTATGTAGCACCATCAAACGTGCAGAATAATCAGAGGGAGCTAAGTATCACCAAGGATGCCAATACGGGAACAAAAACGCATAAGGCGAACGATATCACAAGTATCTGAGTCACCAAGAATTCTATTGAGGGACAGGTGACCGCGAGGGGCGGTCGGAAAGCAAGACACACGTTCGTCCTGGAAGTCAGGACATTCAAGAAGGACATGCACGACCGTAAGAGGGACAATGCAACTAGGACAATAAGGAGCAGGGCGGCGCTCCATCAAGTGACCATGGGTTAAGCGAGTATGGCCAATACACAACCTCGCCAGAGCCATTTCCCAATGCCAGTTACGGTGGTAGGAGGACGGCCACGAGAAAACACAACATTTAAGAGTACGTAGTTTGTTACCAGTAACAGACGACCAAGAAGCCTGCCAACGGGTAAGGACGGAGGAATGGATAACCGGGTAAAAGTCGGAATATGGAATACCTTTACGAGAGATGGGACAAGAGCGGACAGCTTCCTTGGCGGCAGCATCCGCACGCTCATTTAAAGACACACCAATATGGCTGGGAACCCAACAAAACTCAACCGACTTAAATTTACTGTGAACAAGAAACAGCCAATGCTGGATCTCGACAACTACTGGATGAACCAGATTAAAGGACCCAAGAGCCATGAGGGCACTACGAGAGTCAACAACAACTACAAAGGAAGAATGACAACGAGAAAGCAGGAGACGAAGAGCATAGAGAATAGCATAAAGCTACGCTGTAAAGATGCTACTCTCCGGAGGTAAGCGACACATATAAGTGCGATCAGGAAAAACAACAGAATAGCCAACACCATCCGCAGACTTAGACCCATCGGTGAAGACAGAAACGGAGCGGGAGTGAGAAGAAAAGTGCTCGAGGAAAAGGCGTTTTAGAACCGTAGGAGGGGTAAAAGCTTTAGTGATACGGGTTAAGGATGTACAAAACCGCGGAAGAGGGACTCTCCACGGGGGCAAAAAAGGAACAACACGAGGAGAAACATCAGAAATACGAACGGAAAGAGAATTCTGTAGGCGAGATAACTGGACAGAAAGAGGGAGGTGGTTAAGAGGAACAGGAACCGCAGGATAGGTAAAAGTTAAAGCACGACAGAGGCGAGAGGAAGGATGTTGCAAGGACCGCGCAAGACAGCGAAGACAGTAGCAATCACGGCGGTCCTGGAGAGACAGGAAGCCAGTGTCAACATACAAGCTAAGGATGGGAGTCGAACGAAAGGCACCAGAACTGAGGCGCAACCCAGTATGGTGCAAAGCATCAAGACGGCGAAGAGTAGAAGGAGAAGCAGACGAGTAAGCAGGGCAACCATAATCGAGCTTAGACAGGACGAGAGAGGAATGTAAAGCAAGGAGAGTGCGCCTATCTGCCCCCCAAGAAGTATGGGACAAGACCCGAAGGAGGGTAAGGGCCTTAGAGCACTCATCACGGAGGTAAGAGATATGGGGAGACCAAGACAAACGAGTGTCAAGGAATAACCCCAAAAGCTTCGCGAAATCTTTGTATTCAAGGGGATGACCATAAAGTGACAAAGAGGGACGAAGAACGACCCGTTTCCGCATAAAAGTCATGGCACAAGTCTTAGAAGTAGAAAACTTGAAGCCATGATTGGTGGCCCAAGACGACACGGCATCAATTGCAAGTTGAAGCCGGCGCTGAAGGAGAGGCGAATCATCACCCTGACAGCAAAGGGTAAGATCATCGACATAGAGAGCGGAGAAGACACCAGAAGGAAGAGAGGAAAGAAGACCATTGAGGGCAACCAGAAAAAGAGTAGTGCTCAGAACACTACCCTGGGGCACACCTTCGTATTGCTGAAACGAGGCAGAGAGAGCAGTACCAAGGCGCACCCGAAAGGAACGACGAGAGAGGAAGCTGCGTAGAAAGAGAGGGAGATGACCACGAAGGCCAAAAGAATGAAGTTGAGATAGAATATGATATAGCCAAGTGGTGTCGTAAGCCTTTTCCAGGTCAAAAAGGACGGCAACAACGGAGGTCTTCGCAGCAAAAGCAGTACGAATATCGACCTCCAAGTTCACCAGGACATCTGTCGTGCTGCGGCACTTGCGGAAACCAAATTGAGAAGGGGAGAGGAGGTGATGGTGTTCCAGGAACCACATCAGACGAACGTTAACCATACGTTCAAAGAGTTTGCAGACACAACTTGTGAGAGCAATAGGGCGAAAGTCCTTAGGGGAAGTACCCAGAGACCCCGGTTTGCGAACAGGGAGGACAACGGCATCGAGCCAGTCCTCGGGGACTGACGACGACTCCCAGATCCGATTATACAGACTCAGTAAATACTGAGACGTGCACGGAGGGAGATGGCGAAGCATCTCATAATGAATACCATCGGAGCCCGCCACCGTAGAACCGCAGAGGGCCAGGGTAGAACGAAGTTCAAAGAGAGAGAAGGGATCATTATAGGGAAGCTGAAGATGAGTGCAGAAATCTAAAGGACGAGACTCAAAGACAGGTTTACGAAGAAGGAAAGATTGGGGAAGATGAAGACCAGAGATAACAGAAGAAAAGTGGGAACCCAGTTCGGAAGCGACCTGCAATGGGTCCGCCACAAGAGTATCATGGAGGTGAAGGACCGGTGAAACATCGGGAACGAACTTACCCGCTATCTTGTGGATACACTTCCAGATCTGGGTCAGAGGGGTTTCGGACGTAATTGTTGAGACATAAGATGCCCAACATTCACGTTTAGCCGTACGGATGGCCCTACGGGCCACCGCACTCGCTTTCTGAAAGAAAAGAATCGGTCGTCTGCCTACGGCGGTGCCTCTTCCAGGCTGCACGCTTACAGCGGACAGCCCGAGCACAGTCTGCATTCCACCAGGGAACGCACTTCCGTGGACCCCGAGAGGAATAGAGCGGAGGGCAGCGTTGAAGACAGTGTCATGAAAAAGGAGGAGAGCGCGAGAGAGAGGCAGAAGGGAGAGGTCAGAGAAAGCAGCATTGAGGGTAAATAGGGTCCAGTCCGCCTTAGCAAACTGCCACCTAGGGAAAGAGAGGGAAGGGCGAAAAGAGAAAAAGGAAACAAGGATGGGGAAATGATCACTTCCATGGAGGTCATCAAGAACTTGCCACGTGAAATCTAAGTAAAGAGAAGAAGAGCAGAGAGAAAGATCAAGACAAGAAAGAGTGCGAGTCCGAGAGTCCAAATGAGTGGGCTCACCAGAATTCAGAAGAGACAGGGAAGAAGAGAGGAGAAACGGCTCAAGAAGGCGACCCCGGGTATTCGTCAGAACGTCACCCCAAAGAGAATGACGACAATTGAAGTCACCCAGCAGGAGCACAGGCTCCGGCAAGAAGTCTAGGAGGTGTTTCAAATCAGGAAGAGACAGCGGGACACTCGGGGGGAGATAAATGGAACAAACTGTGTACCATTTCCCCACAAAGATACGAGCAGCAGAACAATGGAGAGGCGAAGGAAAACGTAAAGGAACAAAGGGAACATCAGCACGAATCAAGAGAGCAGAAGAATTAGAAGCTCCAGCAACGGCTGAGGGGGGGGGGGGGAGAGAAAGGAATAGCCACGAAAACGACCAGGACGAGCACCAAGCATCAGCTCCTGGAGACAGACACAAAGGGGCAAAAACCGCGAAATCAGAAGTTGGAGTTCGAGGAAATTGGCGTAATAACCTTGAACGTTCCATTGAAGAATGGACAACGACGAGAAGAGAAAGGACAAAAACAGAGAACAAGGAAGAAACAAAGGCGAAAGAGCAACAGAGCATGTTAAAGAATATCAGGGTCGGGATCAGGGTCAGCAAAGTCATGGTTAGGGGGCATGGGTAAACTGAGCAAAGGCGGAGGGAAGGAAACGGGAGAACAGATCAGAGGTGGGCGGGCGGGGTCCGGAGGAGGAGGAGGAAGAGGAGGAGACAACGGAGAGGAGCAGTCAAGGACAGCAGCAGGAAGAGGGGGAGTAGAAAGAGGGGAGCGCACCCAGCAAGAGCAGCAACCGAAAGGGAAGCAGGGGCCAAAGAAACCTCCATAGCAGGAACAGGGGGCGCAATCACTGAAACGGGAGGGGAAGGAGCAACAGAGCCAGAAGTAGGAGCTGAGGAAGAAAGCGAAGCCTTCTTACCCGCCGGGGAGGAGGAAGGAGAGGAGCCAGGCTTACGCTTCTGACTTAAAGAGACTGGTGTCCCAGCAACTACGTACCGGGCAACGGATTCCAGTGTCTCAACAGGAGAAGCTGAATGAGAGCACACACGACGGCCGTTAGGAGAGCGATGGACATCCGCCTGCACCGATAGGCGGCGGGGAGAGCCGATTGATGGAGGAAGAGGATGGGAAGGAGGATCGGAGGGGGACGAGGAAAAAGACACAGGAGACATGACAGACCGGGTAGAAAGAAGGGGAACCCCAGACAGAGGACCAGGAGGGGGACCCCTCGGGACAGAGGAGGGGGCAGTGGGCATATCAGGGTTCAAGGCCCGGAAACGGTTGTGAGTCTGAAGAAGGGGGGAAGGACGAGGAGAGGAAGAGCGCAATACGCGAGCATAAGAGATGTTAGTATAAGGCGGGAGCCGGCGAACCTGGCGCCTCGCCTCAGGAAAAGATAAACGCTCCCGGTGCTTCAGGTTGAGGACGGCTGCCTCAAGCTTGTAATGGACACAGGCACGGGAGAAGGTAGGATGGGCCTCACCGCAGTTGAGGCAGCGAGCTTGGGGAGAGGTGCACTCCGATTTAGAGTGACCTTCACCCCCACACAAAGGACAGAGAGAGACAGTCCCAGAGCAGCGGAGGGCACCATGCCCAAACCTCCAGCACTTGTTACAAAGTCGAGGAGAAGGAATATACTCCTGGACAGAGCACCTAGCACCAGCAAGAATGACAGGATGGAAGGGTCCTACCATCAAAGGTGACCTTCACAACGCGAAGGGGTTGACGGCGACGACCACGAGGGGGACAAGTAAACGAGTCAACCTGGAGGACAGAATGGCCTTGGGCATCAAGGATATGCCGAATATCATCGTGGCAATCCTGCAGATTCCGAACACCGGTTGCAACATGGGGTGGGAGGAGAATAGTGCCAACACTGGCATTCATCTGAACGTTCCTGGAGACCCGAACAGGGATCTTGCCAAGGCAAGATAAGGCAGCCAAGCGGGAAGCTGCATCCTGAGAAGGAGCAGCAACGACACGTGTACTGAGACGAGTGGGATTGAAAGTAACAGACGCATCCACGGAATCTACAAGATGCCGATGGAGGGAGAAATCGTCAGGAGGCGCAGAATCAAGAGGGAGGAGATTAAAGTATTTGGCCCATGAAGCAGGACCAAACAAGGCCTGATACGCATCAGCACGGGAAGGAATCGAGCGAGTGCGGCTGGGGCGCGAACGGCGTTGAGAACCCCTAGAGAGAGGGGGGTCAAAAGGCGCAGTAGTCACAATGAGAGACTAAGCCGCACCAGGGGACGAAGTGGTCAACACTGGGGGCTGGAGGCTCGACCCAACCACAGAGGAGGGAGGGGAGCTGGGGGAAGAAGTCAGGACGGTCAAAGGAGGAGCAAGGTCAGGGCCCAACGCAGCGGGAGCTACAGAGCCTGGTCTTCCAATACAGGCCGACTCGGGGGCTTGGTCGCCCACCCCCACGAGCCTGAGAGGGTACAACGGAAACATTCATCGACATAGAGACGAAGAGAAATAAATTCATCCACGAATGTGCCCCCATACCCACCATGGAGCCACAATTAGAGGCAGGACACCCAACAGGAAGCTATCGCCGATTATGCCGGGGCCCCCTAGGGGTGCGTCGTGAGTATATGCCCCACAAACGCCACCTTAAGAACCGTCAGTCCGTCGAGATCGGGTTCAGCGACGAAAGGGGGATTGACAATAAAAGGTTCCCCTCGCTCGAGACGTTGGGTACTACAGTTCTACGGGTGCAAGAGTATGCCTCCTCAAGCACCCGGGCGTCAAAATAGAAGAAGTCCAAAGAAATAATCCAAAACAAGCAAAAGGTCGGCAGGAAACAACAAGCAGATAGGAGAAGAGGGGAGAGAAAAACGAAACATAAGGAAAAGGAAAAGCGTTCCGGCACAATTAGAGAAGACAGCAGCAGGAGTGCAAGGCCAGAAAAGGACAGAGGACTGCCCCACGGAGCATCACACTCCGGCAGCCGTCCACCAAGCCCCCTCACGACGCCAACAGGCCGGATGGGGAGGGGGAGGGCACAGTTAAACAATCCAAACCTCTGTGTCGGTGAAGTGGTCCACGTGGCGGAGCGGTGTCGTCATTTCGAAGTGAAGTGGACCGGTGCTGGAACATAAGCACCCCCCCACCCACTGCGCGTGCAGCACTCACGAAGCGCTGCATAAATGTTTTTCTCCGTTCCCAGAAACTCCCCCGCTTTACAAGATAAAGCAGGGGCCATATAATTTGCCAGTGTTTGCCCTTGTCCGAGTGAGGCTTCCCAGAGAGAAGAAGAGAGAGAGAGAGAAAGAACCACAGCTGTGGAGAGGGTGGTACAGGATTATAATTCAAAGAAAGGGGGATTGAGAAGGTCATACCAACTAAGGAGAGAGTGGGGAGTCACAGCGGCTCGAATTGGGTGTGTGCATGTGACAACGAGGCCAGTGTTGGGGCCACATCCCCTGAATGTGTGTGACGCTGAACCCCTCTCTGAGAGCAGGAAGCATACAGGGTGATCTCCTGATCACAGTACAAACAGTCTATGGGTTTTGGTTGGTTGTATGGAAGGGACATTCACACCTACCTACCTACAACACGTAATACCTTGGTGCTATTGCACATAAAATGCGTTCAAAAGGAAATACTGGAAAAATAGGCAGATGGATCTACAATTTCCTGACTAACAGAACCCAATGTGTAATAGTCAACAAAATAAAATCCGGTCCATCAACCGTGAAGACCTCAGTCCCCCAGGGTACTGTGCTTGCTCCAATACTCTTTCTCATCCTCCTATCAGGCTAAGACAAGGACACAATCTATAGCAATGTATCATCCTTTGCAGATGACACAAGGCTTTTCATGAGAGTAGACACCATAGAGGACACAGCAAACCTCCAATCAGATGTAAATCAGGTCTTTCTATGGACTATAGAAAATAATATGGTGTTTAACAAAGATAAACATTCCAGCTCATGCGCTACGGAAAAAATGAAAATATAAAAACGGAAACCACGTACAAAACTCAGTCTAGTCATAATATAGAACGAAAAGGCAATGTAAAGGATTTGGGTGTACTCATGTCGGAAGACCTTACCTTTAACCCCTAAACTGCGCAACGCACCTGCAGGCACTCAATGGGGGTGCGCTACGTGCCTCCGGGTATTTATACTTTTAGCATTCCATTCAAAACTCCCGCGACTACATCAGCTTCCTCAGGGCTCCTTCGCTATCTAGCGTGGTCCTTACAACATCCTTCCTCTCTCCTCTGTCGTGCTTTAACTTTTACCCCTCCTGTGGTTCCTGTTCCTCTTCACCACCTCCCTCTTTCTGTCCAGTTATCTCGCTTACAGGATTCTCTTTCCGTTCGTGTTTCTAATGTTTCTCCTTGTGTTGTTCCTTCTTTGCCCCCATGGAGAGTCCCCCTTCCGCAGTTTTGTACATCCTTGACCCGCATCACTAAAGCTTTTACCCCTCCTATGATTTTAAAACACCTTTTCCTTGAGCACTTTTCTTCTCACTCTCGCTCCGTTTCTGTCTTCACCAATAGGTCTAAGTCTGTGGACGGTGTTGACTACTCGCTGTTGTTTTTCCTGATCGCACTTATATGTGTCGCTTACCTCCAGAGACTAGCCTCTTTACAGCGGAGCTTTATGTTATTCTCTATGCTCTTTGTCTTCTGCTTTCTCGTTGTCAGTCTTCCTTTGTAGTTGTTGTTGACTCTCGTAGTGCCCTCATGGCTTTCGGGTCCTTTAATCCGGTTCATCCAGTAGTTGTCGAGATCCAGCATTGGCTGTTTCTTGTTCACAGTAAATTTAAGTCGGTTGAGTTTTGTTGGGTTCCCAGCCATATTGGTGTGTCTTTAAATGAGTGTGCGGATGCTGCCGCCAAGGAAGCTGTCCGCTCTTGTCCCATATTCCATATTCCAACTTTAACCCAGTTATCCATTCCTCCATCCTTACCTGTTGGCAGGCTTCTTGGTCGTCTGTTACTGGTAACAAACTATGTACTCTTAAATGTTGTGTTTCCTCGTGGCCATCCTCCTACCACCATAACCGGCGATGGGAAACAGCTCTGGCGAGGTTGCGTATTGGCCATACTCACTTAACCCATGGTCATTTGATGGAGCGCCACCCTGCTCCTTATTGCATTGTCCCTCTTACGGTCTTGCATGTCCTGTCTTCCATGATGAGCGTGTCTCTTGCTTTCCGACCGCCCTTCGCAGTCACCTGTCCCTCAATAGAATTCTTGGTGACTCGGATACTTTTGATATCGTTTGCCTTATGCGTTTTTGTTCTCGTATTGGCATCCTTGGTGATATTTAGCGCCCTCTGATTATTCCGCATATTTGATGGTGATATTTAGTGCCCTCTGATTATTCCGCACATTTGATGGTGCTACATAGCCTTCCCGGTTTGGTGCCTTCTTTTGATAATTACTTACTTACTTCCTCAGGGCTCTTGTAAACAGACACCATCTTTAAAAAAAAATCGTGGGCCACATTTCCGGGTGTGAGAGCCTCAGTATTGAGTGAGCAACCAAGGCTGGCGCATGCAGCATGAGCTCACAGCACTGCTGTTCAGCTTGTGACCTAATAATGCCTATTGACGCCTAATAATGTCAATATATATATATATATATATATATATATATATATATATATATATATATATATATATATATATATATATATATATATATATATATATATAACTTGTATTATTTAGCCATGATAGTATTACAGTAGAAGAGCCTGAGTGTAATAATGACTGTGTACAATAATCAAATATCAATGATTCAATGCTGTTCACGATGTTAACATCGCTAGCCACAGCACCACAGCATTATTTCGTCTATCTAGGAATCTTCAAACGCCTTCTAAGGCTCCTTTACAAAATAAACTTGGGGTCAATTATTTATTAGGCAGCTAAGTACATTGAGTCCAAGCATGTCATAGCACATTCAAAGTAACCAACCCAAATCGACTCACTCCATCGCAAACAAAATTCAAAACAATCCTCTCTGGCTGTGAGTACTAGTACATGCTGCCCGCCTCTGCCCACCACCGCGCTGCCTGACGCAAGTTTCCGCCACAACATATATACTCCAGTTCATTCTCGACCTATCATGTCTCCCAGGAACAGGACTGTGCAGGTAAATAAGAGCAACAAAGCCCCTAACAAGGCATCCATCCCGACAAATACTGACAGTCATCGTGTTTCTCCCTCTGGAAGCTCTAGGGCCTGTGGCGGCGGTGCTGCTCTTCCCTCCACCCCATTGAGCCAGGGAGCGGTGTCCTCTCAATCCTCTCCTATTTAATTACCATTCTTACATCCCAGTTTACGAAATTCAAGCGTGCTTCTGGTCCCTCACCGGATTTCCCTAACTGGGCCGAGAATCAGTGGTTCAAAAAGTTGTGCCTAGTTCTTGAGGCTCAAAACACGGTCGATCATCCTGAGTCTTCAAACTGAGAATCAAGTGAACCGCGCGAACCTCCATCAACAACAACAAGAAATAACTCTCCTCCGAGAGGATATTAGAAACTTTAAGGCTAGCCAAGATCAACTCCAGCATGACTTGAATGATCTCCGTGAGGAAAACATTCGTCTGAAATCTGATGAAGCCATAAAAAAAAAAAACAAGAGGAAGCTCTCAGCAAAATGACTGCATGTATCAGTATATTATCCGCCCAACGTTCTGTCACCCAGGATGAACAAAATCAGCAAAAGCTGCTTGACTCTGTAGTTATGTCGTCCCAAGATATTCCTGTGGAAAGTGAAGGAGAAAAGTGTATTGAAATAGTTCAGGCTCTCTTAAAAACGAATTGCAGGTCACTCTAAACAAAACAGACATTATTGCTGCCTACAGAGTAGGCAAAAAGAATCCATTAGGACAAAACCAGCGGAAAATTCGCCTGAAGCTGGCTTCCCAGGCCATGAAATCGCATCTTGTCCGGACAGCTGCATCCCAACGACAGGGAATCTACATCAACGAGTGCTTGACTAGAAAAAGACAGCAACTCCTCTACCGCCTGTGTTAAATCCGTCATCAAAACCCCGATGCGATTCATCAATGCTTCGTTAGAGATGGCTTGATTAAAGTGAGAAAGACTTCAGTAGGTAAAATGTTTACAATTGCTAATGAGGATAACCTCAACACTTTCTTCTCCCAATGTGGTCTGTCTCACCTTATTATCACTCTCAATGAGTCAACATAATTAACCCTCTTGTCACCTAGTGCGGGCTAGGTATCCTAAGTCTCTTTGTTTCACTTTTTAATTTAATTTTTAATTTAATTTTTACTAGTCATTTATTGGACTTAATTAATTGAGTGCATTAATATTTCTTTAGGACTTATTAATTATACAATCATAACTAAATTATTTATAGTTAATAATCATTAGCTTAAATTTGCCTATGTTTATTATTCAACTTTTTTCTTTGATTTCATTTATTACCTAGGTTGCCTAGCCTCGCCATACTTCCTTACTACATTGTACCCCTGGTTTTGCCTGTGTCTCAAAATGCAAATTATTACTTGCAGTGTACCTGAGAGTACTTGTAAGCAATCTACCTCATTTTTTTTGTTCATTTTGTGTTTGTTTTGTATAGTCTAGTTTATATATTTTTTCCCCCTTTTATATCAAAATTCTATTTTGTAATTGCCATTCTTGCCTTGTTTGCCTACAACCAGCCTTTTTATGCAGACAAGTATATAGACCCAAAACTAAACCTCTTACCCACTATCTATGACAATCATCACTTTAATGATCAAAATTGCAGATATTTTACAGCACATGATGTAAACAATGTGTTAACACATAATCACAATATCTCTGTAATCAACTTGAACGTTAGATCTTTAGGTAAACACTTTGATGATGTTAGTGCCTTAATTGAAACTATTGACAACAAATTCTCTTTTATTATACTTACTAAAACGTGGTTAAAAGAAGATACTACTCAACTCTTTAACATGCCTAATTACTCAGCAATTCACAACTATCGTCAAATTCAGAGATGTGGTGGTACTGCTCTTTACTACCACCAAGAACTAACATGCTTAACCCCTTAACTGCGTTGCCTCCAAGTATGACACCCCCGCAGTGCGCAGGAAATAAATTCTCTGGAAAAAATTGTTTTTTCTTTTTAAAGTGTCAGAAACCCTTCCCTCAGTATTGGTATGTAGAAAAAAAATTGAAATTGTACTAACTTTGGCTGTTATGGGGTCCGTAAGTTGGGGCGTGACGTCATCATTCCTTGTTCGCCCGTGACGTACGCTCCCAGGGCCAGTAGGGCGCTCGGGGAGCGAAAATATAATAATAATAATAATAATAATAATTTTTATTTAGGTAAAGGTACATACATAAAGAGATTTTACAAAGTTTGTTGGCTTTATAGATAGAGCTAGTACATACAATGCCTAAAGCCACTAATTACGCAAAGCGTTTCGGGCAGGAAAAAACACTAATGACTAAAGCTTAAAACTAATGGGTAAAAAGAAAAAAATGCGTTGAGTACAAATAAAAATAGAGGTAAAAGAGGGGGGAACATTGTTGAAAAAGCAGCACAAATACAATTACAAATTATTACAGAAAATTACATTCAAACAGCGTTGATTTGAAAAACAAAAAAACAAAAAACATACATGGGTTGACAATAGAGGGGTAAGGTAGGTTACAGGGAATTTATTAGGTATAGCTTCGTTTTTAACTTAAACTGGTTGAGAGAGGTACAGTCTTTAACATGGTTGGGAAGGTCATTCCACATTCTGGGCCCCTTGATTTGTAGAGCATTTCTGGTTTGATTAAGTCGTACTCTAGGAATATCAAAACTGTATTTATTTCTGGTGTGGTGCTCATGGGTTCTGTTACAACCTTCTATGAAGCTTTTGAGATCAGGATTGGCATTATAGTTTAGCGTTTTATATATGTATAATACACATGAGAGAATAAGCAGTGACTTAATGTCTAACATATTCAGAGATTGGAGTAGGGGGTACCGAGTGATGTCTGGGGCCAGAATTGGATATTGTCTTAATAGCAGCTTTGTGTTGAGTAATTAGAGGACGTAAGTGATTTTGGGTAGTAGAGCCCCAAGCACAAATACCATAGTTGAGATATGGATAGATAAGGGAGTAATAGAGAGTCACCAGGGCAGGGCGGGGTACATAATATCTGATCTTAGAAAGAATGCCCACAGTTTTTGAAACTTTTTTTGACATGTTTAGAATGTGTCCCTGGAAATTCAGCTTGTGGTCAATGAGAATGCCAAGGAATTTGCCATCTAATTTGTTACAAATTTGGGTATTGTTTATTTTGAGATTTATTTGATTAGAGGATTTATTGCCAAACAGAATATAGAAAGTTTTGTCAATGTTAAGGGTGAGTTTGTTGGCAGTTAGCCACAGATGAACTTTATTTAGCTCAGTATTTACTGTGGCATTTAGAGCAAGGGGATCAGGACTGGAGTAAATGAAGGTTGTGTCGTCAGCAAATAGAATTGGTTTGAGGTGTTGGGAGGCATTTGGAAGGTCATTAATGTAGATGAGAAAGAGGAGAGGGCCAAGTATGCTGCCCTGGGGAACACCACTGTTGATGGGTAGGGTGGGAGAAATTGTATTATTCACAGAAACACATTGGAGCCTGTCAGTAAGGTAGGATTTGAGGTATTGTAGGGAGTGTCCTCTGACACCATAATGATGTAATTTAAGAAGAAGGTTTTGGTGGTTGACAGTATCGAAAGCTTTACGCAGGTCCACAAATAACCCAACAGGGAACTCATTTTTATCAAGAGCTGTATGAATCGAGTTAAGCATACTAATAAGTGCATCGTTAGTGCTTTTTTTGGGCCTGAAGCCATATTGGCAAGGGCTAAGTATATTGAGTTTGGCTAGATATGAGTAAAGCTGCTTATAGATTAGTTTTCAAAATTTTTTGACAAGTTTGGCAGGATTGATATAGGTCTGTAGTTGTTAACATCTGTGAGATCACCACATTTGTGGACAGGCGTTACTCTCGCTTTTTTTAGAATATCTGGAAAGGTTTGGAGTTCAAGTGACTTGTTGAAGAGCAAAGCAATAGCAGGGGCTAAAGATCTGGAGGCTTTTTTGTAGATTAAAGTTGGTATCTCCTCAAGGGCACCAGACTTGGTTTTAAGGGAAAGGATTATCTCATTGACGTCAATGGAATTAATAGGCTTTAGGTACAGAGACTGGGGATAGTTCCCTGTAAGATAGTCCTTAATGTCAGTACTGGAAGATGAAATATCATTAGCAAGGGATGAACCAATGGAAGAGAAGAACCTATTGAACTCAATAGCAGAATCAGAGGCTGAAAGCTGACCATCGTTATTAGACAGGAGAGTCGGTTTGTTATTTAAAGACTTCTTTGATCATAATATTTGTGAAATTGTTCTCCAAGTTTGTTTAATGTTGCTCTTTATTTGGGTAAATTTATCTTCGTAGTATTTAGTTTTGGCTCGTCTAATTATCTTAGATAGCAATAATGAGTAATTCTTTGAGAATTCTTTGGAGACAATTCCTAACCTATACTTCTTCTCAAGGTCATGTTTTTTATTAATAGATTTAAGTATTCCCTTTGTAAGCCAGGGATTGTTAAGCCTTTTGGTTGTGACTTGTTTTGTAAGCATAGGACAGTGGGTATTATAAAGGCTAAGAGTTTTTTGAAGAAAAGATTGAACTGCTAGGTTGATGTCCTCTATGTTACCTAACTCGGACTCCCAGTTGACATTATCAGTAGCAGTTATAAAATTGTCTATAGCAGTTTCATTGTGTAGTCTAAAACGTATCTCTCTTGACTCAAGAGGTGGTTTGCTAATGTTAGTTAAGAGAAATGTGGGGTAATGGTCTGTAGTGCTATCGGTGATTATACCTGAAGTAAGCGGAGAGGTTATGTTTGTCCAGATGTGATCTAGAGTCGTGGCAGTGCTATCAGTGATTCTAGTAGGTCTAGTGATTAAGGGTATGAGGAAGCAGGAATTCATACAGTTGAGGAAGCTAACAGCAGTAGGGTGTTCTGGCTCGCAGAGGTCAATATTAAAGTCCCCTGCGATAATTAGGTGGTTTTTGTTCAGTCTGTTATCAAGTATTAGATTTCTAAGGTTTGAGTTGAATTCGGACACATCAGTGTTAGGAATTCTAAATATATTCGCGCTACCGCGAATATATTTTCTTTCATTTTTTTCGCACAGTTCAAAATACATTTTAAATGTTTTTACGTGCTAATCCTATGTATAGTGAACACGTACACTATATTATGGCAGCAAAACATCCGTACTGTCCAAAGACACTGTGTTACGTGCATGACACTTGTGTACACATATGCAGCACATTTTACTATGTATCATGCTAATTTATGTATATATACAATCTATTTACACACTCTACACTGTCACACACTATATACATTCACCATCAACACACTCAGAACACCTCGAGTGAGGGCAGCCACACCCAGCCAGTCTCCCTCACTCCAACATCTTACTTGCCAACATTGCTCCTCTCACCATACTGTTATAGTTCTTATTACACATGTTCTATATACCTATCTACATGTTTTATTTACCAGAACTATGCAAGTAAGCCGGTATTGTGTCCAAACAGTACAGTGGCCACCATACACTGCATGAAAAATCACACAGCCGACAGCAGACGACGCTACGATTGCGTCACCTCCCTCACCAAAATAGCTCCTCTCAACATTCTCCTGTTGCTGTTCTTACACTATATACACACACACTATATATACCCATGTACATATGTGTTGCCCATAGCGAACCACTAAGCTAGTATGGTGAGCAAAACAAGAGTTGCAGCCACACACACACACAATGAGGCTACCTCAATTCTCACCCTCCCTCCCTCACCAAAACTTCTCCTTCCACAATACTACGCACAACGCTAATTATAACCACAATCCTGCTATTATCACAATCCTGGTCACTAATTCCTGTAAATGAATAATTGACCACACGTTTATTTTGAAAAGGAACCTAAGAAATCCTTTGAAGATTCCTAGATGGACGAAATAAAATAAATAAAAATAAAATGTTTTTTTCAGGTAAGGTACATATACATTCAAGAGATTTTTACAGACATTATATACAAGTTCACCATAACTGTACATCTAAGCTTGTATGGTGAGTAAAGGCACAAAGACGTAGGACCTCACACAGTCAGCTGATGGCTGCCGCCCTCAAGGACAGACGCACTAATATTTCTCCTCCAACAATACTGTATGGTGTTATTACGCTATATACACACATTATATATAAATATCTACCTGTTTTATTCACCATACTTGTACAAATAAACTGGTATGGTGCCCAAAGACCATCGTGGTAACCAGTAAACAACACCGTCGTCTGCACGGTGGCGTCATGCAGACGACGCCACCGCCCTCACCAAAATGGCGGCTCCCAACCTTCTCTTGCTGTTTATACCCTCTATACACACGTTATATATAAGTATCTACATTTGTGTTCACCATAGCGAACCACTAAACTGGTATGGCGAGTGCAGTCAATAAAAGGTGGCCACACACAGTCAGAAGACATCGTCACCACCCTCCCTCCCACAGCATTACGCCTCCCTCCATGGCGCACAGCGCTAAATATATAAATAAATAAATAAATAAATATGTTTATTCAGGTAAGGTACATACATACAAGTGATGTTACATTAATGGATTGATATAAAGATAGAGCTAGTACATACAATGCCTAAAGCCACTATTACGCAATGCGTTTCGGGCAAGAAAAACATTAATATCTAGAACTTAATACTAATTGAGCATAAAGAATAAAAAGTGTTGAAAACAAATACAAATAAAGATAAAAAAAAGGGGGAACATGACTGAAAAAGCAGCACAAATACAATAGGTTGACAAACAGTGTTGATTAAAAAAAAAAAAAATAATAATAATAAAATAAAATAACAGACATGGGTTGACAATAAAGGAGTGAGGTGGGTTACAGGGAATTTATTAGGTAGTGTTTAGTTTTTATCTTAAACTGGTTGAGAGAGGTACAGTCTTTAACATGGTTGGGAAGGTCATTCCACATTCTGGGTCCCTTGATTTGTAGAGCATTTCTAGTTTGATTAAGTCGTACTCTAGGAATATCAAAACTGTATTTATTCCTGGTGTGGTGCTCATGGGTTCTGTTACAACCTTCAATGAAGCTTTTGAGGTCAGGATTGGCATTACAGTTCAGCGTTTTATATATGTATAATACACAAGAGAGAATGTGCAGTGACTTAATATCTAACATATTCAGAGATTTGAGTAAGGGTACCGAGTGATGTCTGGGGCCAGAGTTGGTTATTGTCCTAATAGCAGCTTTGTGTTGGGTAATGAGAGGACGTAAATGATTTTGGGTAGTAGAACCCCAAGCACAAATACCATAGTTGAGGTATGGATAGATGAGGGAGTAATAGAGAGTAACCAGGGCAGGGCGGGGTACATAATATCTGATCTTAGAAAGAATGCCAACAGTTTTTGAAACTTTTTTTTGATATATTTAGAATGTGACCCTGGAAATTCAGCTTGTGGTCGATGAGAACGCCAAGGAATTTGCCATCTAATTTGTTACAAATTTGGGTATTGTTTATTTTGAGATTTATCTGATTAGAGGATTTATTGCCAAACAGAATATAGAAAGTTTTGTCAATGTTAAGGGTGAGTTTGTTGGCAGTTAGCCAAAGATGGACTTTCTCTAGCTCAGTATTTACTGTGGCATTTAGAGCAAGGGGGTCAGGACTGGAGTAAATGAAGGTTGTGTCGTCAGCAAATAGAATTGGTTTGAGGTGTTGGGAGGCATTTGGAAGGTCATTAATGTAGATGAGAAAGAGGAGAGGGCCAAGTATGCTGCCCTGAGGAACACCAATGTTGATGGGTAGGGTGGGAGAAATTGTATTATTCACAGAAACATACTGGAGCCTTTCAGTAAGATAAGATTTGAGGTATTGCAGGGAGTGTCCTCTGACTCCATAATGATGTAATTTAAGAAGAAGGTTTTGATGGTTGACAGTGTCAAAAGCCTTACGCAGGTCCACAAATAACCCAACAGGAAACTCCTTTTTATCAAGAGCTGCGTGAATTACGTTAATCATACTAATAAGTGCATCGTTAGTGCTTTTTTTGGGTCTGAAGCCATATTGACAAGAGCTAAGTATATTGTGTTTGGCTAGAAAAGAGTAAAGCTGCTTGTAGATTAGCTTTTCGAATATTTTTGACAAGTTAGGCAGGATTGATATAGGTCTATAGTTGTTAACATCAGTGAGATCACCACATTTGTAGACAGGGGTTACTCTTGCTTTTTTTAGAATGACAGGAAAGGTTTGGAGTTCAAGTGACTTGTTGAAGAGCAATGCAATAGCAGGGGCTAGAGATCTGGAGGCTTTTTTGTAAATTAAAGTTGGTATCTCCTCGAGGGCACTAGACTTGGTTTTAAGGGAAAGGATTATTTCATTGACATCAGTGGAACTAGTAGGCTTTAGGTACAGAGACTGTGGATAGTTACCTGTAAGATAGTCCTTAACATCAGTACAGGAAGATGGAATATCATTTGCAAGGGATGACCCAATGGAAGAGAAGAACCTATTGAACTCAATAGCAGAATCAGAGGCTGAAAGCGGACCAACGTTATTGGAAAGGAGTGTTGGTTTGTTATTTAAAATCTTCTTTGATCCCAATATTTGTGAAATTGTGCTCCAAGTTTTTTTAATGTTGCTCTTTATTTGGGTAAATTTATCTTCATAGTATTTAGTTTTGGCTCGTCTAATTATTTTAGATAGCAATAACGAGTAATTCTTTGAGAATTCTTTGGAGACTGTTCCTAGCCTATACTTCTTCTCAAGGTCGTGTTTTTTGTTAATGGATTTAAGTATTCCCTTTGTAAGCCAAGGATTGTTAAGTCTTTTGCTTGTGACTTGTTTTGTAAGCATAGGACAGTGGGTGTTATAAAGGCTAAGAGTTGTTTGTAGAAAAGATTTCACTGCTAGGTTGATGTCCCCTATGTTACCTAACTCGGACTCCCAGTTGACATTATCAGCAGCAGTTATAAAATTGTTTATAGCAGTTTCATTGTGCAGCCTAAAGCTTAACTCCCTTGTCTCTAGAGGTGGTTTGCTAATGTTAGTTAAGAGAAATGTGGGGTAATGGTCTGTAGTGCTATCGGTGATTATACCTGAAGTAAGCGGAGAGGTTATGTTGGTCCAGATGTGATCTAGAGTCGTAGCAGTACTATCAGTGATTCTAGTTGGTCTAGTGATTAAGGGTATGAGGAAGCAGGAATTCATACAGTTGAGGAAGCTAACAGCAGTAGGGTGTTCAGGCTCGCAGAGGTCAATATTAAAGTCCCCTGCGATAATTAGATGGTTTTTGTTCAATCTGTTATCTAGTATTAGATTTCTAAGGTTTGAGTTGAATTCAGACACATCAGTGTTAGGAATTCTATAGACTGCACCCACAGACAGGACAGACTCGGCACCCTTGACTCTGAAACTGGCGAAGATATACTCCCCACAGCAGTCTCTAGTTCTAATTATTTTTAAGCATGTTAGTTCTTGGTGGTAGTAAAGAGCAGTACCACCACCTCTCTGCATTTGACGACAGTTGTGAATTGCCGAGTAGTTAGGCATGTTAAAGAGTTGAGTATTATCCTCTTTCAACCACGTTTCAGTAAGTATAATAAAAGAGAATTTGTTGTCAATAGTTTCAATCAAGGCACTAACATCATCGAAGTGTTTACCTAGGGATCTAACGTTCAAGTTGATTACAGAGATATTGAGATTATCTGTTAATACATTGTTTACATCATGTGCTGTAAAATATCTGCAATTTTGATCATTGAAGTGATGATTGTCATAGATAGTGGATAAGAGGTTTAGTTCTGGGTCTATACTTGTCTGCATAAAAAGGCTGATTGCAGGAAAACAAGGTAAGAATGGCAAATTACAAAATAGAAAACAAAGAAAAATGCAGATTAAAAATTCTAAAGTAAAATAAACTTAATGGTAATTTTAAGTAAAAAGAAAAAAAAAAAAAAAAAAAAAAAAAACTTAATGGGAACTAGGAATGTAAAAAATTAACTAGAATAATTAATAACAATAGATGACCAAAAAAGTAAAAAAAAAAAAAACAATTATGAAATCTATAAGATAATAAGCTTGCTTACTATACTATTATAAGTACACTATAATTGAATACTAAAGTTACACTAAAACAAACTGAGGTAGTTTAAATAGAGATACACTCAGGAACACTGGATAATGAAGTTAATACTAGAGGACACAGGCAAAGCCAGTGTACTATGGAACATGGGAGTAAAAAGAAAAAAAAAGACAATAATAAAGATGACAATATTATTCTTTTTATTATTTTTTTTTCCTTTTTTAAACTAAAGTTAAAACCTTTTGAAGGGAAAGGCAGAGCTAGAGTACACAAAGGTAGTTATATGAGATTATAATCTGAATTCAGGCTATACAGCAGCTAACCCACAGTCACTGAGGAAAGAATTAAGGTGAGCTTCTGTGGTTATTGAATAGGTTTTTCCAGTGTCAGTCCTCCTAGCTATAATTTTACCATCTCGCACAAAACAGTGTTTAATTGTAGGGGAATTTTTGCAGAAGCCACGCAGTTTAAAAAAAGAGATTTTGCCTGCACCTGGTCAGACATTCATTCACATAAACAGTGGATTTACTAGCAACTGCAGATGAGATAAGATCAGTCTTGCGGGAGCAGCTATCTAATTTTAAACGAATACGCCTATTATTAGTACCAGATGATTTGGTACCCACTCTATAAGCTGCTTTGATGTCATTTTTTTGGATCGAATAATTTAACTTATCCTGCAATACTTTGATCACAATGGCAGCACAGTCTTCACCATCAGTTTCTTGGGGAAAATCACGTGAAGAGATAATTACCGATTCAAGTAGTTTATGTTGGTCTATATCATCACAATCCTGCTATTATCAGAACCCTGGTCAGTTTTATCAGTCAGGGGTCTTCTGTAATAATATCATCGCTACATAATAGCATGAACAAGTATATTTTGGTATTTTTAGGCGATGCTGTGGTCACAAGCTGAACAGCAATGCTATGAGCTCATGCTGCGTGCGTCAGGCTTGGTAGCTCACTCAATACTGAGACCAATAACACCCGGGAGTTTGGCCCACGATTTTTTTTAAAAATGGCGTCTGTTTACAAGAGCCCTGATGAAGGTATGGTGAACCCCGTGTATCCGCGGGCCATTTAAATCTTGCGTAGTACTCCAACACGTCATATGACGTGATGCACAGTTGACTGGAACAACGTCCAACACGTCATATGACGTGGTGCGCACTTTAAGGGGTAATTTGCGTTTCCCTGTTAGTTAACACTAAATCTAAAATATTATTTTCCCGCGTTGGTTCCTTTATGTGTTGCTTAAGAAAGCAATCGTCAATTAATTCTAGAAAATCTTCTGCTTCATTATACCCTGTTTTGTTCAACCTGTTTATTCCACTAAAATTAAAGTCACCCATGACATAAATACTGTTAGATCTAGATGCTCTAGATATTTCATCCCATAGATGCTTTGCTTTCATTCTGTCTAAATTTGGTGGCCTATATATAACTCCTATTATACTATTATTTGCTTTTTTGTTCTCTGGGGTCCAGGGCAGCGGTGCTGCCCTCCCCTCCACCCCTTTGAGCAAGGGACCAGAGACATCTCAACCCTCTCCTATGGACATGCTAGCATCCCACTATAAGCAACTCAAGCGAGCTTCCGGTCCCTCACCGGAATTCTATAACTGGGCCAAGAATCAGTGGTTCAAAAAGTTGTGCCAAGTCCTCGAGTCTCAAAATGCTATCATCTTGAGTCTTCTTAATGAGAATCTAGCGATCCGCGCTAATCTCCAACAACAACAACAAGAAATAACCCTCCTCCGCGAGGAAATTAGAAACTGCAAGGCAAGCCAAGACCAACTACAGCATGATTTAAATGATCTCCGTGAGGAAAGCAACCTTCTGAAAACTGATGAAGCCATTAAAAAACAGGAGGAAGCCCTCAACAAAATGACTGCATGTATCAGTACATTTTCAGCCCAGCGTTCTGTCTCCCAGGATGAACAAGACCAGCAAAAGCTGCTAGACTCTGTTATAGTGTCGTCCCAAGATATACCTGTGGAACATGATGGTGAAAACTGTGTCGAAATAGCTCTGGATCTCATAAAAGACAAATTGCAGCTCATTCTAAACAAATCTGACGTTATTGCTGCCTACAGAGTAGGCAAAAAGAATCCATCAAGTCAAAACCAACGGAAAATTCGCCTGAAGCTGTCTTCCCAGTTCACGAAATCCAATCTAGTCCGGACAGCTGTAGCCCAACGGACGGGATTATACATCAACGAGTGCTTGACTAGGAACAGACAGCACCTCCTCTACCGCCTGCGTCAAATCCGTCAAAAAAACCCAGATGCGATTCATAAGTGCTTCGTTAGAGATGGACTGATAAAGGTGAGAAAAACCGCAGAGGGCAAAATGTTCACTATTACTAAAGAAGAGAACCTCAACGCTTTCCTCTCCCAATGTGGTCTGTCTCAGCTCATTATCACTCCCAGTGAATTAACTTAATTAACCCCCTGTCAACTAGTGGGGCTAGGTTTCCTAAGTCTCATTGTTTCATTTTCTGACTTAATTTTTAACTTACTCTTAACTAGTCATTTACTGAAATTTTTTAATTGAGTGCATAAATAGTTCTTCAGGTCTTATTAATTATACAGTCATAACTGAACTATTTATAATTAATAATCATTAGCTTAAATTTGCCTATGCTTATTATTCAACTTTTCTTTGATTCCATTTATTACCTAGGTTGCCTAGCCTCGCCATGCTCCCTTACTCCATTGTACCCCTGGCTTTGCCTGTATCTCAAATTGCAAATTGTTACTTACAGTGTACCTGAGAGTACTTGTAAGCAATCTACCTCATTTTTCATTTTTGCTCAATTTGTTTTTGTATTGCTTAGTCTTGTTTATATTTTTGTTTTGTATTTCTATATCTTGTGTTTTGTATAGTCATGTTTATATGTTTTTTCGTTAATCTCATTTATTACCTAGGTTGCCTAGCCTAGCCATACTCCCTTACTCCATTGTACCCCTGTAAGCCCCTTTTGAGTTTGCTTTGTTCTGTTTTGTGTACATCTTTTTCCCTATTTTATAGCTTATTTCTACCTTGTTATTTGCCTTTCTTCCCTTGTTTTTCCTGCAATCAGCTTTTTTTATGCAGACAAGTATAGACCCTGAACTTAACCTCTTATCCACTATCTATGACAATTATCACTTTAATGATCTAAATTGCAGATATTTTGCAGCACATGATGTAAACAATGTATTAACTCATAATCACAATATCTCTGTAATCAATTTGAACGTTAGATCCCTAGGTAAACACTTCGATGATGTGTTTGTTGCTATTGACAACAAATTCTCTTTTATTATACTTACTGAAACATGGTTGAAAGAGGATACTACTCAGCTCTTTAACATGCCTAACTACTCAGCAATTCACAACTGTCGTCAAATTCAGAGAGGTGGTGGCACTGCTCTTTACTACCACCAAGAACTAACATGCTTAAAAGAAATTAGAACCAGAGACTGCTATGGGGAGTATATCTTCGCCAGCTTCAGAGTCAAGGGTGCCGAGTCTGTCCTGACTGTGGGTGCAGTTTATAGAATTCCTAACACTGATGTGTCCGAATTCAACTCAAACCTTAGAAATCTAATACTTGATAACAGACTGAACAAAAACCACCTAATTATCGCAGGGGACTTTAATATTGACCTCTGCGAGCCTGAACACCCCACTGCTGTTAGCTTCCTCAACTGTATGAATTCCTGCTTCCTCATACCCTTAATCACTAGACCTACTAGAATCACTGATAGCACTGCCACGACGCTCGATCACATCTGGACAAACATAACCTCTCCGCTTACTTCAGGTATAATCACTGATAGCACTACAGATCATTACCCCACATTTCTCTTAACTAACATTAGCAAACCACCTCTTGAGTCAAGAGTGATACGTTTTAGACTGCACAATGAAACTGCTATAGACAATTTTATAACTGCTGTTGATAATGTCAACTGGGAGTCCGAGTTAGGTAACATAGTGGACATCAACCTTGCAGTACAATCTTTTCTTCAAAAAACTCTTAGCCTTTATAATACCCACTGTCCTATGCTTACAAAACAAGTCACAACCAAAAGGCTTAACAATCCCTGGCTTACAAAGGGAATACTTAAATCTATTAATAAAAAACATGACCTTGAGAAGAAGTATAGGTTAGGAATTGTCTCCAAAGAATTCTCAAAGAATTACTCATTATTGCTGTCTAAGATAATTAGACGAGCCAAAACTAAATACTACGAAGATAAATTTACCCAAATAAAGAGCAACATTAAACAAACTTGGAGAACAATTTCTCGAATATTGGGATCAAAGAAGTCTTTAAATAACAAACCGACTCTCCTGTCTAATAACGATGGTCAGCTTTCAGCCTCTGATTCTGCTACTGAGTTCAATAGGTTCTTCTCTTCCATTGGTTCATCCCTTGCAAATGATATTCCATCTTCCAGTACAGACATTAATGACTATCTTTCAGGTAACTATCCACAGTCTCTGTACCTAAAGCCTATTAATTCCACTGACGTCAATGAGATAATCCTTTCCCTTAAAACCAAGTCTGGTGCCCTTGAGGAGATACCAACTTTAATTTACAAAAAAGCCTCCAGATCTTTAGCCCCTGCTATTGCTTTGCTCTTCAACAAGTCACTTGAACTCCAAACCTTCCCAGATATTCTAAAAAAAGCGAGAGTAACGCCTGTCCACAAATGTGGTAATCTCACAGATGTTAACAACTACAGACCTATATCTATCCTGCCAAACTTGTCAAAAATTTTTGAAAAACTAATCTATAAGCAGCTTTACTCATATCTAGCCAAACTCAATATACTTAGCCCTTGCCAATATGGCTTCAGACCCAAAAAAAGCACTAACGATGCACTTATTAGTATGCTTAACTCGATTCATACAGCTCTTGATAAAAATGAGTTCTCTGTTGGGTTGTTTGTGGACCTGCGTAAAGCTTTTGACACTGTCAACCACCAAAACCTTCTTCTTAAATTACATCATTATGGAGTCAGAGGACACTCCCTACAATACCTCAAATCCTACCTTACTGACAGGCTCCAATATGTTTCTGTGAATAATACAATTTCTCCCACCCTACCCATCAACATTGGTGTTCCCCAGGGCAGCATACTTGGCCCTCTCCTCTTTCTCATCTACATTAATGACCTTCCAAATGCCTCCCAACACCTCAAACCAATTCTATTTGCTGACGACACAACCTTCATTTACTCCAGTCCTGATCCCCTTGCTCTAAATGCCACAGTAAATACTGAGCTAAATAAAGTCCATCTGTGGCTAACTGCCAACAAACTCACCCTTAACATTGACAAAACCTTTTATATTTTGTTTGGCAATAAATCCTCTAATCAAATAAATCTCAAAATAAACAATACCCAAATTTGTAACAAATTAGATGGCAAATTCCTTGGCATTCTCATTGACCACAAGCTTAATTTCCAGGGACACATTCTAAACATATCAAAAAAAGTTTCAAAAACTGTTGGCATTCTTTCTAAGATCAGATATTATGTACCACGCCATGCCCTGGTGACTCTCTATTACTCCCTTATCTATCCATATCTCAACTATGGTATTTGTGCTTGGGGCTCTACTACCCAAAATCACTTACGTCCTCTAATTACTCAACACAAAGCTGCTATTAGGACAATATCCAATTCTGGCCCCAGACACCACTCGGTACCCCTACTTAAATCTCTGAATATGTTAGACATTAAGTCACTGCACATTCTCTCATGTGTATTATACATATATAAAACGCTAAACTATAATGCCAATCCTGATCTCAAAAGCTTCATAGAAGGTTGTATCAGAACCCATGAGCATCACACCAGAAATAAATACAGTTTTGATATTCCTAGAGTACGACTTAATCAAACTAGAAATGCTCTACAAATCAAGGGGCCCAGAATGTGGAATGACCTTCCCAACCATGTTAAAGACTGTACCTCTCTCAACCAGTTTAAGTTAAAAACGAAGCTATACCTAATAAATTCCCTGTAACCTACCTTACCCTTCTATTGTCAACCAATGTCTGTTTTTCTTTAAAGAGCGCTGTTTGTCGACTTAATTGTATTTGTGCTGCTTTTTCATCTATGTTTTCATTTCTTGTTTTCTTTCTACTCATTATGCTCAATTAGTATTAAGCTTGTCATTTAAGTTTATCATGCCCGAAACGCTTTGCGTAATAGTGGCTTTAGGCATTGTATGTACTAGCTCTACCTATAAGTCAACCAATCTTTGTAAAAAATTATTGTATGTATGTACCTTACCTAAATAAACATTTTATTTTATTTTATTTTATTTTTTATTTATTTTGATATTCAGCTAATAGTTTTTTTTTTCTCTATTTTCTACATTCATCCACGTTTCGGTAAGTGCGATAATAGCTATTTTTTCTGTGCAGACAAGAGCATTTAATTCATTTATTTTATTTCTTAGACTTCTACTGTTAGTGTAATATACCCTAAGTGAATTGTTATTTTGAGGCCCTTCAATTTTCCTGATCATTTTGCCAATTCCTTTCTCCCTCAAACACATACTTTTATTACCTCCTTCCTCCAAATCAATTCCCATACCACTATCTACTAACAGTTTAAACCCAAACAAACACCTCTAACCACTGGTTCCAACGAGTTCGCAACAGCAACAACCCCAGCCCTCGATAGAGGCACCCCATCCCGAGCATACATTTCATTTCTTCCATAGAAGTGTCCCCAGTTGTCTATGAAAGATATTGCATTAGATTTGCAATATCTTTCCAGCCGGCAATTGACACCAAGTGCCCTCGACATCCATTCATTTTCTACTCCTTTCTTGGAAGAATGCCACATATGATCGGGATTCCTCCCTTGCTCCTAACTAATTCTATTGCTGTCTTGAATCTGTGTATTAGTTCCTCACTCCTAACTCGCACAACATCATTACCCCTGCACTAATACAAATAATGGGTTTGTTCCCATTTCCCATCATAATATCTTTCATGTTTCCAACAATATCACCAATACCAGCTCCCGGATAGCAAACCCTTAACCTGTTCCCCTTATCCCTGGCACAAAACGTTCTGTCTAAATACCTCACCTGGGAATCTCCCACAACCAAAATTCGCTTCGTTCCTCCCTTTTCCTTTAGGGCACTTTGAGGGACCTGCGCTTCAATGCTCCTCGTTGCTTTGCCTTTGCCTCCTCGTTGAACTACAGGTTTACCACAGCACTCGTCCTCTAACACATCAAATGCATTAAAAGTTCTTAGGCTATTAGGTGTCGGTTTTGCCAAGATCTTCTTAAGACCCCTGTCCTTTACAACTTGCCAAGACGAGGTCTTTTTAATACTGGTCGCCTCCTTTGTTTCTTCCTGATGTTGTTTCAGCTGTCGTACCTTCTCCCGTAAGTAAGTAATTATCAAAAGAAGGCACCAAACCGGGAAGGCTATGTAGCACCATCAAATATGCAAAATAATCAGAGGGCGCTAAATATCACCAAGGATGCCAATACGAGAACAAAAACGCATAAGGCGAACGATATCAAAAGTATCCGAGTCACCAAGAATTCTATCGAGGGACAGGTGACCGCGAGGGGCGGTCGGAAAGCAAGACACACGCTCGTCCTGGAAGTCAGGACATTCAAGAAGGACATGCACGACCGTAAGAGGGACAATGCAACTAGGACAATAAGGAGCAGGGCGGCGCTCCATCAAGTGACCATGGGTTCAGCGAGTATGGCCAATACGCAACATCGCCAGAGCTGTTTCCCACCGCCGGTTACGGTGGAAGGAGGACTGCCACGAGGAAACACAACATTTAAGAGTACGTAGCTTGTTACCAGTAACAGACAACCAAGAAGCCTGCCAACGGGCAAGGACTGAGGAATGGATAACCGGGTAAAAGTCGGAGTACGGAATGCCCTTACGAGAGATGGGACAAGAGCGGACAGCTTCCTTGGCGGCAGCATCCGCACGCTCATTTAAAGACACACCAATATGGCTGGGAACCCAACAAAACTCAACCGACTTAAATTTACTGTGAACGAGAAACAGCCAATGCTGGATCTCGACAACCACTGGATGAACCGGATTAAAGGACCCGAGAGCCATGAGGGCACTACGAGAGTCAACAACAACTACAAAGGAAGACTGACAATGAGAAAGCAGGAGACGAAGAGCATAGAGAATAGCATAAAGTTCCGCTGTAAAGATGCTAGTCTCCGGAGGCAAGCGACACATATAAGTGCGATCAGGAAAAACAACAGAGTAGCCAACACCGTCCACTGAATTAGACCCATCGGTGAAGACAGAAACGGAGCGGGAGTGAGAAGAAAAGTGCTCGAGGAAAAGGCGTTTTAGAACCGTAGGAGGGGTAAAAGCTTTAGTGATACGGGTCAAGGATGTACAAAACCGCGGAAGAGGGACCCTCCACGGGGGCAAAGAAGGAACAACACGAGGAGAAACATCAGAAATACGAACGGAAAGAGAATCCTGCAGGCGAGATAACCGGACAGAAAGAGGGAGGTGGTGAAGAGGAACAGGAACTGCAGGAGGGGTAAAAGTTAAAGCACGACAGAGGCGAGAGGAAGGATGTTGCAAGGACCGCGCAAGATAGCGAAGACAGTAGCGATCACGGCGGTCCTGGAGAGACAGGAAGCCAGTGTCAACATACAAGCTAAGGACGGGAGTCGAACGAAAGGCACCAGAACCGAGGCGCAACCCAGTAGGGTGCAAAGCATCAAGACGGCGAAGAGTAGAAGGAGAAGCAGACGAGTAAGCAGGGCAGCCATAATCGAGCTTAGACAGGACGAGAGAGGAATGTAAAGCAAGGAGAGTGCGCCTATCTGCCCCCCAAGAAGTATGGGACAAGACCCGAAGGAGGGTAAGGGCCTTAGAGCACTCAACACGGAGGTAAGAGATATGGGGAGACCAAGACAAACGAGTGTCAAGGAATAACCCCAAAAGCTTCGCGGAATCTTTGTATTCAAGGGGATGACCATAAAGTGACAAAGAGGGACGAAGAACAACCCGTTTCCGAGTAAAAGTCATGGCACAAGTCTTAGAAGTAGAGAACTTGAAGCCATGATCAGTGGCCCAAGACGACACGGCATCAATGGCAAGTTGAAGCCGGCGTTGAAGGAGAGGCGAATCATCACCCTGACAACAAAGGGTAAGA
Organism: Procambarus clarkii; assembly: GCF_040958095.1. Classification (NCBI taxonomy): domain Eukaryota; kingdom Metazoa; phylum Arthropoda; class Malacostraca; order Decapoda; family Cambaridae; genus Procambarus; species Procambarus clarkii. The sequence goes on from NC_091162.1 coordinate 33,356,592, forward strand.
TCATCGACATAGAGAGCTGAGAAGACACCAGAAGGAAGAGAGGAAAGAAGACCATTGAGGGCAACCAGAAAAAGAGTAGTGCTCAGAACACTACCCTGGGGCACACCTTCGTATTGCTGAAAAGAGGGAGAGAGAGCGGTACCAAGGCGCACCCGAAAGGAACGACGAGAGAGGAAGCCGCGGAGAAAGAGAGGGAGATGACCACGAAGGCCAAAAGAATGAAGTTGAGATAGGATATGATAACGCCAAGTGGTGTCGTAAGCCTTTTCCAGGTCAAAAAGGACGGCAACAACGGAGGTCTTCGCAGCAAAAGCAGTACGAATATAGACCTCCAAGTTCACCAGGACATCTGTCGTGCTGCGGCACTTGCGGAAACCAAATTGAGAAGGGGAGAGGAGGTGAAGGTGTTCCAGGAACCACATCAGACGAACGTTAACCATACGTTCAAAGAGTTTGCAGACACAACTTGTGAGAGCAATAGGGCGAAAGTCCTTAGGGGAAGTACCCAGAGACCCCGGTTTGCGAACAGGGAGGACAACGGCATCGAGCCAGTCCTCAGGGACTGACGACGACTCCCAGATCCGATTATACAGACTCAGTAAATACTGAGACGTGCTCGGAGGGAGATGGCGAAGCATCTCATAATGAATACCATCGGAGCCCGCCGCCGTAGAACCGCAGAGGGCCAGGGCAGAACGAAGTTCAGAGAGAGAGAAGGGATCATTATAGGGAAGCTGAAGATGAGTGCAGAAATCTAAAGGACGAGACTCAAGGACAGGTTTACGAAGAAGGAAAGATTGGGGAAGATGAAGACCAGAGCTAACAGAAGAAAAGTGGGAACCCAGTTCGGAAGCGACCTGCAACGGGTCCGCCACAAGAGTATCATGGAGGTGAAGGACCGGTGAAACATCGGGAACGAACTTACCCGCTATCTTGCGGATACGCTTCCAGATCTGGGCCAGAGGGGTTTCGGACGTAATTGTTGAGACATAAGATGCCCAACATTCACGTTTAGCCGTACGGATGGCCATACGGGCCACCGCACTCGCTTTCCGAAAGAAAAGAAAAGAATCGGTCGTCTGCCTACGGCGGTGCCTCTTCCAGGCTGCACGCTTACAGCGGACAGCCCGAGCACAGTCCGCATTCCACCAGGGAACGCACTTCCGTGGACCCCGAGAGGAAGAGCGAGGAATAGAGCGGAGGGCAGCGTTGAAGACAGTGTCATGAAAAAGGAGGAGAGCGCGAGAGAGAGGCATAAGGGAGAGGTCAGAGAGAGCAGCACTGAGGGTAAATAGGGTCCAGTCTGCCTTAGCAAACTGCCACCTAGGGAAAGAGAGGGAAGGGCGAAAAGAGAAAAAGGAAACAAGGATGGGGAAATGATCACTTCCATGGAGGTCATCAAGAACCTGCCACGTGAAATCTAAGTAAAGAGAAGAAGAGCAGAGAGAAAGATCGAGACAAGAAAGGGTGCAAGTCCGAGAGTCCAAATGAGTGGGCTCACCAGAATTCAGAAGAGACAGGGAAGAAGAGAGGAGAAACGGCTCAAGGAGGCGACCCCGGGTATTCGTCAGAACGTCACCCCAAAGAGAATGACGACAATTGAAGTCACCCAGCAGGAGCACAGGCTCCGGCAAGGAGTCTAGGAGGTGTTTCAAATCAGGAAGAGAGAGCGGGACACTCGGGGGGAGATAAATGGAACAAATTGTGTACCATTTCCCCACAAAGATACAAGCAGCAGAACAATGGAGAGGCGAAGGAAAAAGCAAAGGAACAAAGGGAACATCGGCACGAATCAAGAGAGCAGAAGAATTAGAAGCCCCAGCAATGGCTGGGGGGGGGGAGAGAAAGGAATAGCCACGAAAACGACCAGGACGAGCACCAAGCATTGGCTCCTGGAGACAGACACAAAGGGGCGAAAACCGCGAAATCAGAAGTTGGAGTTCGAGGAAATTGGCGTAATAACCTCGAACGTTCCATTGAAGAATGGACAACGACGAGAAGAGAAAGGACAAAAACAGAGAACAAGGAAGAAACAAAGGCGAAAGAGCAACAGAGCACGTTAAAGAAAATCAGGGTCGGGATCAGGGTCAGCAAAGTCAGGGTTAGGGGGCATGGGTAAACTGAGCAAAGACGGAGGGAAGGAAACGGGAGAACAGATAAGAGGTGGGCGGGCGGGGTCCGGAGGAGGAGGAGGAGGAGGAGGAGGAGGAAGAGGAGGAGACAACGGAGAGGAGCAGTCAAGGACAGCAGCAGGAAGAGGGGGAGTAGAAAGAGGGGAGCGCACCTCAGCAAGAGCAGCAACCGAAAGGGAAGCAGGGGCCAAAGAAACCCCCAAAGCAGGAACAGGGGGCGCAATCACTGAAATGGGAGGGGTAGGAGCAACAGAGTCAGAAGTAGGAGCTGAGGAAGAAAGCGAAGCCTTCTTACCCGCCGGGGAAGAGGAAGGAGAGGAGCCAGGCTTTCGCTTCTGACTTAAAGAGACCGGTGTCCCAGCAACTACGTACCGGGCAACGGATTCCAGTGTCTCAACAGGAGAAGCCGAACGAGAGCACACACGACGGCCGTTAGGAGAGCGATGGACATCCGCCCGCACCGACAGGCGGTGAGGAGAGCCGATAGATGGAGGAAGAGGATGGAAAGGAGGATCGGAGGAGGACGAGGAAGAAGACACAGGAGACACGACAGACCGGGTAGAAGGAAGGGGAACCCCAGACAGAGGACCAGGAGGAGGATCCTTCGGGAGAGAACCCATAGGAACAAAGGAGGGGGCAGTGGGCGCATCAGGGTCCAAGGCCCGGAAACGGTTGTGAGTCTGAGGAAGGCGGGAAGGACGAGGAGAGGAAGAGCGCAACACGCGAGCATAAGAGATATTAGCAAAAGGCGGGAGCCGGCAAACCTGGCGCCTCGCCTCAGGAAAAGATAAACGCTCCCGGTGCTTCAAGTCGAGGACGGCTGCCTCAAGCTTGTAATGGACACACGCACGGGAGAAGGTAGGATGGGCCTCACCGCAGTTGAGGCAACGAGCCTGGGGAGAAGTGCACTCCGACTTAGAGTGACCATCACTCCCACACAAAGGACAGAGAGAGACAGTCCCAGAGCAGCGGAGGGCACCATGCCCAAACCTCCAGCACTTGTTACAAAGTCGAGGAGAAGGAATATACTCCTGGACAGAGCACCTAGCACCAGCAAGAATGACAGAGGATGGAAGGGTCCTACCATCAAAGGTGATCTTCACAACGCGAAGGGGTTGACGGCGACGACCACGAGGGGGACGAGTAAACGAGTCAACCTGGAGGACAGAATGGCCTTGGGCATCAAGGATATGCCGAATATCATCGTGGCAATCCTGCAGATTCCGAACACCGGTTGCAACATGGGGTGGGAGGAGAATAGTGCCAACACTGGCATTCATCTGAACGTTCTTGGAGACCCGAACAGGGGTCTCGCCAAGGCAAGATAAGGCAGCCAAGCGGGAAGCCGCATCCTGAGAAGGAGCAGCAACGACAGGTGTACCGAGACAAGTGGGGTTGAAAGTAACAGACGCATCCACGGAATCTACAAGATGCCGATGGAGGGAGAAATCGTCAGGAGGCGCAGAATCAAGAGGGAGGAGATCAAAGTATTTGGCCCATGAAGCAGGACCAAACAAGGCCTGATACGCATCGGCACGAGAAGGAATCGAGCGAGTGCAGTTGGGGCGCGAACGGCGTTGAGAACCTCTAGAGAGAGAGGGGTCAAAAGGCGCAGTAGTCACAACGAAAGACTTAGCCACACCAGGGGACGAAGTGGTCACCACCGGGGGCTGGAGGCTCGACCCAACCACAGAGGAGGGAGGGGAGCTGGGGGAAGAAGTCAGGACGGTCAAAGGAGGAGCAAGGTCGGGGCCCAACGCAGCGGGAGCTACAGAGCCTGGTCTTCCAATACAGGCCGACTCGGGGGCTTGGTCGCCCACCCCACGAGCCTGAGAGGGTACAACGGAAACATTCAACGACATAGAGACGAAAAATGACAAATTCATCCACGAATGTGCCCCCATACCCACCATGGAGCCACAATTAGAGGCAGGACACCCAACAGGAAGCTATCGCCGATCATGCCGGGGCCCCCTAGGGGTGCGTCGTGAGTATACGCCCTACAAACGCCACCTTAAGAACCGTCAGTCCGTCGAGATCGGGTTCAGCGACGAAAGGGGGATTGACAATAAAAGGTTCCCCTCGCTCGAGACGTTGGGTACTACAGTTCTACGGGTGCAAGAGTATGCCTCCTCAAGCACCCGGGCGTCAAAATAAAAGAAGTCCAAAGAAAAAATCCAAAACAAGCAAAAGGTCGGCAGGAAACGACAAGCAGATAGAAGAAGAGGGGGGAGAAAAACGAAACACAAGGAAAAGGAAAAGCGATCCGGCACAATTGGAGAAGACAGCAGCAGGAGTGCAAGGCCAGAAAAGGACAGAGGACTGCCCCACGGAGCATCACACTCCGGCAGCCGTCCACCAAGCCCCCTCACGACGCCAACGGGCCGGATGGGGAGGGGGACCTCCTCCCGTAGTGAATCCAGCTCTGTCCTCAGATCTCCAACTAGATTCAACAGTTCCTTCACAAATCCTTCCATTATTGCTGTAATAATATTACAATGGGGCCTCGACTTCCAATGCTAATCCGTTCCCAGAGACGGATCGGAAGTCGAAGGGAATTTTCCCATAAGAATTAAAGGGATTTGAATATATCTGTTCCCCACCCTCCATAATATTAACATAAAAATACATTTTATACTGAATACAATGTTTTTTTCTAACTACAATACAGTACCAAAGTTACATTTACCTTTATGGAGGGCTCTTGATGGCGTATGGAAGATGGTGATGGGGGAGGAGGAGAGTTGTTACTGTTTGGAAGGGGAGTCCCCTTCCATTATCACATCAGGCAGTGATGTTTTCTCTGGGGTACTCTCCTACGTTTTGCCTGAATACCACTAGGACCTGGTTGTGGTTCAGTGCTTGTTTGTCTCACTACAAATTTGTCAAGAGACATTTGTTTTTCCATTCGTTTTAACATTTGTCTGTAATGATGCATCACTTTAGCACCCATAATGTCCTTTTTCTTAGCTAGTATGGTGGATATCGTTGACCGAGATTTGTTGTACTGCCTAGCCAGTTCACCTACCTGCACACCATCTTCATATTTACGAATGATCTCTTGTTTCTGCTCTATGGTCATTCTTACATGGGATCTCATATGTTGAGCCTTACCACTGACGTTCCTGGGACTCATGGCGTATTATATAATAATTACTTTAATGTTCAAAATGCAAAAAACCAGCGTTGAATTTAATGAAACGCCATTTTCTGGGTGAGTCCTGGAGGCTCCCCGGAGCTATCCCAGGCTGATATGCTAATGTCAGACTTTGGCATCAGTCATGTGTATGGAGTTCTTAGGCCTACCGGGGACCACGGCCAGAACCAGGCCCCCTCGGAGAGGCAAGGGGAGCAATGGCCTATAGAAGCCCCCGTGTGATTGGAAGCATTCTATGTCTGCCATCGACCAGAACAGGCACCCAGAAAGGTAAGCGCCTCAAAACAAACCCTATTCTGGTTAAAATTGCTACCAAAAACCGAACTAGTGGATAGAACTCCCCAACCGAAAACAAGCAAACTAGTGTGACGTCACACACCGCCGCGCCGCTGTCTGCGCAGCTCCCCCCTCCCCGGGAGGGGGAAGGGGGAGCCCCAGACCCCCCCCGCGCCGGCTACCCACACCTCAGTTCTTGAGGCTGGATGTCAAAAACGCGAAAAACCGCCGACCGGAGGGAGGGAGGGATGCCGGGGAGCCTCCAGGACTCACCCAGAAAATGGCGTTTCATTACATTCAATGCTGGTTTTCTGGGGGGAGCCCCGTCGGCTCCCCGGAGCTAACTACCCACAGACAGAAAAAAGAGGGACTTACCCGGGAGGCGGTCGTCGCTCACTCCTCAACTTGAAGCCGAGACAACTGGCTGCAACCGCTGACTGAAAGCAACACAGGCCCGACGAGGCCCAGGGACATTCACATGGTAACGGGCAGCCAGGACCCTGTTTGACCGCCAAAATCCCCGCGCCCGAATATCAGACCAAGACATATTACCAAAGACAGCAGCAAGAGCCGCGAACTTACGAACGTCATGGGCACGGGGATAGATCGCAGGCTGGCTGGACTTAATAACCCTGTGGACGACCTGAGAGACCCGAACCCACGAACAGGGAAGAAGGGAAACCGGATCAACCCACAGCGCGTCCCCAGACACAGAAGCTGTGGCGCGCAAATAACGGCGAAGCGCCGCAACCAGACACAAAACATGATGCACCCCCGGCCTGACCAACCAAGCATCAACCACCCATGGACCCCTCCGGAACACAGCAGTCTCATTCTTCGCCAGAAAAGAAGGAGATGGCTGCAAACGAACAAAACAATCACCACGACCAAAAGAGCAGAAACCCCTGCGCCGGAGGAGAGCATGAAGCTCCCCTACCCGACCCCCAGAGGCCAAAGCCAACAAGAAAAGTGCCTTGGAAAAACAATCCTGGACCGAAGGGGCCACAACGAAACGAGGAGATGAAAGGAAAGTGAGCACTCTGTCCAAAGACCAGGACGGCTCAGGTGACGCATGAGCAGGCCGGAGGTGAAACAATGCACGAGACAGCTTGTGAAACGGTGCAGACGTAACATCGATACCGAAAGCAAGCTGAAGCGGCTCCGCCAGCGCCGCACGATACGAAGCGACAGTGTTAGGCATAAGATGATGGTCCTGAAACAACCACGAGAGGAAGGACAAGACCACCAGAACAGACAAGGAACTAACACGACGAAAACGCAAAAAGAAACGGAAGGACCGCCAGGAAACTTCATACTGCCGCCGAGAAGAAGCCCTCAGGTGGGACACCAACAAGGAGGCCACCTGATCACCATAGAGATGATGATAGACTCGAGGAAAAAAACCATACGCGAAGACTCGAGGAGAAGATCGAACCAGCCACGTGACGTACCGGCCCGATCTGCTGAAAGAGGCGGAGCCGCGGGAAAACCCTCGGGTTCGGACACCGAGCAACCAGCGCCTGAAACCAAGACTGGGCCGGCCACCAAGGGGCCAGAAGGACAACTCTCCCCTGGTAAGTCTCTAAGCGAGTCAGGACCTGGAGCAACAGCCGAACCAGGGGAAAGAGGTACAGGAACCCCCACCTCGACCAGTCTAGCCGAAAGGCATCGACCCCGACGGCCTCGCGATCGGGGAAGGGCGCCGCATAAACGGGAAGACGCCGCGACCACGCCGACGTGAAGAGGTCTACTTCGGGGCGCCCGAACGTCCGGCAAAGCCAACGGAAGGACTCGTCGTCGACCGTCCACTCCGTGGAGAGGGGAACGAAGCGAGACAGGGCGTCGGCCAAGACATTGGACACGCCCCGTACGTGAACTGCCAGGAGAGCCAAACCCCGAGAACTCAGCAGACGAGTCACCCGAAGGGACCAACCCCAAAGAGACAAGGACAGCATCGAACCCCCGCGGTTCAGGCAATGAACCACCGGAGAGCAGTCGGAATGGAGCCGAATCGTCGATCCACGGGCCACCCGAATCCTCCCCAGAGCAAACCACACTGCCGCGAACTCCCGCACCGTGCTGTGAGCTCGACGGAAGGACGGATCCCAACGCCCTTGGCCGGCCTGGTGAGCACTGGTCACAAAACCCCAGCCGAGAGACGACGCATCCGTGTACACATCGAGCGAGGGCTCAGGTGGCGCCAAGGCACTGAACCCCGAAAAACCCGAAGAGGAAGCCAGTGACGCAGCAACCGACGCAAGGCCCCCGGGGGTCGAACTCTGCGATCGCGAGAGAGGCGGAAGGGTGAACCCCGAAGGAACCAGAACAGCCGTCGAAGCCAAACCCGACCCGGCGGGTAGACCACCATCGCGAAGTTCAGGCTCCCGCACAGCCCCTCGAGCAACCGCCAGGTGACCCGATTGCCCTCCAGAAACAGACGAAGGTGGGACCGCAGCCGCAGGAGAGACTCCGAAGGGAGAGACAAGGAGGCGGTTCGAGAGTCCCAAACGAGACCCAGCCAAGTCCGAACCTGAGAGGGACCCAGATGGGACTTCCTCCAGTTCACCAAGAACCCGAACTCGGCGAGCTGGGAAAGAACTAAATCCCTGGCTAGCAAGCAAGCTGACTGGCTGGGAGCCCAAACCAGCCAGTCGTCGAGGTAGGCCAACATCCGAACACCTATGAGACGCAAACGAGCCACCACAACCCGTGTAAGGCGCGCGAACACGCGAGGTGCCAGGTTCAACCCGAACGGGAGACAACGAAAGCGGTAACTCAGACGCCCCACAACAAAACCGAGCTAGGCCCTGAACCGCGGATGAATCGGGACATGCCAATAAGCGTCCCGGAGGTCCAGGGACACCATCCAAGCTCCCGGCTCCAGGAGGAGCCGAACCTGAAACAGTGCAGTCATCCGAAAGGAGGGGCAATGAACCCAGGGGTTCAGACGGGACAAGTCCAGAATGAACCGCAGGTCCGCGCAGTCCCGTTTCGGAACCGGAAACAGACGGGAAATCCATCTGAGGGACGACGTCGTTTCGACGACGCCCAAGCGTACCCACTCCAAGACGACTCAACAGAGCGCAGGGGAAGAAACCTGCCCTGCCAGCCCCGACCCCCCAAAGGGGGGAGGGGCCACCCAACGCCACCACAGGCCGCGAGACACGACCCGAAAGGCCCACGAATCGTGGGACCAGGCGCGGGCGAACAGTGCAAGCCGCCCCCCCATCGCCCCGTCAAGGGGGCAAACCGCGAAAGGGCTGGCGACCCTTACGAGACCCAGAACCCTGCACAGCGCGAACACCGCGCCGACCAGACGAGGGAGGGTCCGCAGGAGCCAACCCCGAACCTGACACCAGAGGCCTACCACGACGAGAGGAACCCCGAGCCCTGGCACGACCTTTCCGGGAAGACCCACCCCGGGACCCCCGGAAAACCAACAAGTCCGACATCAGACGACAAGCCTGAATAAACTGCGCCACGGCCGACTCCTCAAACAGAAGAGGACAAAAAGGTGAAGAACGCCTAAGAGCCAGAGCCCAAGCAGATTCCACGGAGGAACCCAGCACCGCCTGCCGACACGCGAGGCGGGAAGCATAAAACAGGGAAATCGCATCCCGCAAAATCGGCGTAAACAGCTTCAACAAGGCAGCCGACGAACGCGCAGCCGAGGACAAGGTGCCAGACCCCGGGACGGACCCAAGCGTCCCCACATCCTCCACGAGCCAGTCCGAAGACAGCTCCAGGAGGGAAAAGAACCGCAAGGCCGAAGCCAAAAGGCCCCGGGCGCGTAAGTCCTCAGCAACGAGCGCCGCCGAAAGGGAGGGAACCTGCACATGGAGCTGAATAATGCCCACATCGCGGGGAAGGGCAGGGGCAAACAAGCACTCATTCAGGTACTCAAGTTCGCACCCCAGGAAAACCTGAAGCACCGTGGAAGCTTCCCGCCACTCCAGCGTGCGGGAACGAGAGAAGGAATGCCAGAAATCCAGACCAAACAAGGGGCAGTCTGCTAGCCAGGACGACTCCGGAACCTCGTAACGGAGCCAGAAAGGGAACGAAGTCCCAAACCTGAACGTGGACGGATCCATTTCCGAGGCATAATCCGGGTCACGCAGGAGGTAAGCTGCAAAGGCCGCTCGCACCACACCAGGTTGGATGCGATAAGCCGAAAACCTCCGGAAAGACGGAACCGACGTACCCGGGGGAACACGGAACCGAACCCGGGGAGGGGCCGACACCAAATCCAACTCGTACGCAGAGGGGGGAAAAGAAAACCCCACTCCTTGTAACAATAAGCCCCGCTAAGTGGGAAGAAAAACCCAGGTGGGGTTCCGCGGGGCCCAAGGCCCCCAAGTCAGCCCCTCCCCAGCCTCGAGGTCCTTCACCACAGGACCCGAGGCCGAGTCCTCTCCCCAAGCCCCGACCCAACAAGACAAGGACGGAGCAGCCGGAAAAGCTGGAGGAAGGGGGGCCCACTGGTCAGACCCTGAAGCTTCGGCTGGGAGACAAGACTCGAATGCTTCTGCCGCCTCCCCAGAAGGGGCACCCCCCGAAGCTGCCCGAGTCTCGAGATCAAGTAACCCCTGCACCGACCCCGAAACCCTCAGACGCTTCGGGGCCGGAAGCAGGGGGGGGGGGGGACCAGAACGAACAGAAGGGGAAGGACGAGGAGGTGCGGACTGAACCAGGATCGAAGCGACCCCCACCCCCAAGTCCGGGTCTCGAAAAGCAAAGCGGGGCAGCCCCGGGGCATCCGGGGAAGCAACCAACCGAGCGCGTTGCAACAGATGAAACCGAGACTGCAACGCACGTGCCACCTGTACCCGAATAGAATCATCAGAGGATTGGGTAAATTGAGTCACAAGCAAGCAGCAACACACAAAGGACTCAGGGTCGAAAGTATCACCGACCCAACAGGCAGCGTGGCAGAGGCAAAAACAATGAGGGTCACCCTGAGACAAGGGGACCGAGCAACCCTCAAACTCGCACACAGCGAGTGGGGACTCTGGGGTCACATCCATTGGACCCACGCGCCCCCTAGGGGATTCCCAGGGTCCTGAGCATTTACTTTAAGAGGACTCGCGCTCAGGTAGTCCCAGGCAGGGTGCTGCAAACCGGCACCCAAAACTACCAAGCAAACTTCTAAAGCTGAACCCCAGGGACGTGTACACTCACGGGGACCTAGCAGGGGGCGCCACCGAGGAGAACAGTGGAAGGGCAAAAACAAACTGAATAAAATGACAGAACCCCCCACCAGGCAAAAACAAAAAGAAAAACAAAACCCCGCAAGAGGACAGCGAACCCCAAGGAACAGAGCCGGCCGCGATGTCAGGAAATACAAGCTGAGCAGCACCCTGCGCCCCTACCAGTGCAAACTGCCTCTTACCTGCTGGTAACAAGGGAGAACAGAACACCCAAGAGCCCAACAGCAGGCCGAAAAACCGAAAGGTAAAACGGACCAGCAGAGGCAGACCTCGAGGAGCCTGTGGAAGGTGGCCCCAAGCCCCAAGGGCAGTACTTACAGGGCACCTAGGGAAGGCAGCCCTAGGCGCATGCAGCCCGAGTACTGAAGATAACTCCTGGCTCTCGCACCTATAAAACCAACACCACACGCAAAGCACAGTGCAGTAGCGACACCGGAGCCAGAGCACACGACCATCGCCTATAGCATCAGCCTCAAGAACTGAGGTGTGGGTAGCCGGTGCGGGGGGTCTGGGGCTCCCCCTTCCCCCTCCCGGGGAGGGGGGAGCTGCGCAGACAGCGGCGCGGCGGTGTGTGACGTCACACTAGTTTGCTTGTTTTCAGTTGGGGAGTTCTATCCACTAGTTCGGCTTTTGGTAGCAATTTTAACCAGAATAGGGGTTTGTTTTGAGGCGCTTACCTTTCTGGGTGCCTGTTCCGGTCGATGGCAGACATAGAATGCTTCCAACCACACGGGGGCTTCTATAGGCCATTGCTCCTCTTGCCTCTCTTGAGGGGGCCCGGTTCTGGCCGTGGTCCCCGGTAGGCCTAAGAACTCCATACACATGACTGATGCAAAGTCTGACATTAGCATATCAGCCTGGGATAGCTCCGGGGAGCCGACGGGGCTCCCCCCAGAAAATCACCACAAAAGCGGAATTTCTTATAGGCACGATCGTCACTAAGCGGGTAGCTGTAGTAAACTGAGGCAGGTCGGACCGCGTGACCGGGAACCACGTGCTCGGCCGACCCGAACGTGTACCAACAAATATCGGAAGTCGACGACGCCATCTGATGTCGAGTCGCATTTTTCGATGAAATTTACATCGTAACTCGAAATTATCGTAAGTAGGGGCAATCGTATGTCGAGGTGCCACTGTACTACAATCGGAGCTCCAACTAACACAACCTCTCACTGTGACAGCACCTGACCTTAGGGGACCCCATAGCAGCCAAAGTAAGCACAATTTCGAAATTCCGTTGCTGTACCCCATATACAGGGAGGGGTTTTTGACACTTTCAGAACTAAAAAGAATTTTTCCCGAGAATTTATTTCTTGTGCACTGGGGGGGGGGGGTGTCATATTTATAGGCCGCGCAGTTAACCCTTAACATGCTCGGGGTTTAATATCCTGTCATCACCACAGGCGCATGTCATTTTGAAAAAAAAAAAATATTTTTTTTCTTCCTAACCTGTTAATTTGTGTTCACTGATCACGGGAAAAATAATAAAAAAATCGTAAGTGGCATATATTGCCCGCTATAGGGCGGGGAAGTCTGGCAAATTATAGGCTCTGACTCAGCGTGCGTCCCAGGCGGTCTGTTGCTCGCAAGCTGTCAGGCCGGAGTTGCCACAAAGGGATAATTACCGAATTATTTCAATGTCTCTGATTGATTTTTCATACTTTTTTGCTGTAATATTATTCAATAGTGTGTAGTTTGATATATTTATATAATAAAATGAGTGAATCATTGCTGTACTCAAAAATATGGTGTGCATATTGTTGATTCAATTATGTTCATCAATCAGTGAACAAATACTTTGTTGGTTATTACATTATAAACACAGGTTATATATAAGTATCTGCATGTTTTGTTCACTATAATGAACCACTAAGTAGCTATTATGAGTCAAAAAGTAACGAGGAGTGACCGCCGTTTACCAGCCAGCCACTCCCGCCCTCCCTCCAGTCATCTGACTCACCCACATTCTCTTCCCACAATAATGTTTTTGCTATAATTCACTATATACAGACATTATATATAAGTATCTACATGTTTTGTTCACCATAACTGTACATCTAAGCTTGTATGGTGAGTAAAGGCACAAAGATGTGGCTACTCACACAGTCAGCTGATCGGCGGCCGCCCTCACGGCCAGATGCACTAATATTTCTCCTCCAACAATACTGTGTGGTGTTATTACGCTATATACACACATTACATATAAATATCTACCTGTTTTATTCACCATACTTGTACAAATAAACTGGTATGGTGCCCAAAGACCATTGTTGTAACCAGTAAACAACACCGTCGTCTGCACGGTGGCGTCGTGCAGACGACGCCACCGCCCTCACCAAAATGGTGGCTCCAAACCTTCTCTTGCTGTTTATACCCTCTATACACACGTTATATATAAGTATCTACATTTGTGTTCACCATAGCGAACCACTAAACTGGTATGCTGAGTGCAGTCAATAAAAGGTGGAGTGAGATCGAAGATACTGGAGTTAAGTGATGTAATACAGCTGCAGACACCAGACATTGTTGCACTCACGGAGACAAAACTTGAAGATGTAATTTTAAATGAGGTCATATTCCCAAGGGGCTACTCAATTTGGAGACGGGACAGAAAAATTAGTTAAGGCGGTGGCGTTGCTGTGCTGGTAAAAGAACACCTAAAGGTGAAGGAAATAATGATTGCCAATCCACAAGAAGTTGACATAATAGCACTAGAGATCTGCTATGAGGATGATAAACTAATGATGATAAATGCATATAGTCCACCGCCAAGCAGCACATGGTCAAAGGAGGAGCTAGATAGTAAACGTGAAGGTCTTATAACAATAATGTGAGAGATTATAGAGGGAGCGGATAACGATAGATCACGACTGTTGATAGTTGGTGACTTCAACTTGAAATCCATAGACTGGGAAGCATATGAAGCTAAAACAGAAGATTTTTGGACCTGTAAATTTGTAGACCTCATCCTGGAAACATTCTTGTATCAACATGTTAAACAAGCTACGAGGATGAGGGAAGGGGACGTTCCCTCCATGCTAGATTTGATATTTACCAGGAAGGAGGAAGAGATATTTGACATTCAGTACCTTCCTCCCTTGGGTAAAAGTGACCATGTCTTTTTGGGAATAAAGTATGCAATGCGTTATAAGCTGGAAGAAAATAAGGAGGTTGAAGCAGTTGAAAAACCAGACTTCAGGAGAGGACATTATGGTGACCTTAGAATTTTTTTTAGTGAGTATAATTGGACAGACTTGATGCTAGGCAAGGAAGTGAATGAGATGTATGGCAAGTTTTGTGAAATATATGATAAAGGCACAAAAAAATTTATACCAAAACAGAGATGCAGAACTAGGAAACAGGATTGGTTCAATAGAAATTGCGAGAGGGCTAGAGACCGAAAGACACAAAAATGGAATCAATACAGGAAGAGGCCGAACCCCCAAACATACCAGCGATACAAAGATGCGAGAAACAACTACACGGCAGTGAGGAGAGAGGCAGAAAGAAATTTTGAAAAAGGGATTGCGGACAAATGTAAAACAGAACCAGGTCTATTCTATAAATTCATAAACAACAAATTGCAGGTAAAGGATAATATTCAGAGGTTGAAAATGGGAAATAGATTCACGGAAGATGAAAAGGAAATGTGTGAAACACTAAACGAAAAGTTCCAAAGTGTGTTTGTACAAAATGAAATCTTTAGGGAACCAGATACAATAAGAATTCCAGAGAACAACATAGAACACATAGAGGTGTCTAGAGACGAAGTGGAAAAAATGCTCAAGGAGCTCGGTAAGAACAAAGCAGCTGGCCCAGATGGCGTTTCACCATGGGTTCTGAGAGAATGTGCATCTGAGCTCAGCATTCCACTTCACCTGATCTTTCAGGCATCCCTGTGTACAGGAATCGTAGCAGACGGGTGGAAACAGGCTAACATAGTTCCAATCTACAAAAGTGGCAGCAGGGAAGACCCCCTCAATTATAGACCTGTATCATTGACAAGTGTAATAGTGAAAGTATTGGAAAAACTAATCAAAACTAAATGGGTAGAACACCTAGAGAGAAATGATATAATATCAGACAGACAGTATGGTTTTCGATCTGGAAGATCCTGTGTATCGAATTTACTCAGTTTCTATGATCGAGCCACAGAGATATTACAGGAAAGAGATGGTTGGGTTGACTGCATCTATCTGGACCTAAAAAAGGCTTTCGACAGAGTTCCACATAAGAGGTTGTTCTGGAAACTGGAAAATATTGGAGGGGTGACAGGTAAGCTTCTATCATGGATGAAAAATTTTCTGACTGATAGAAAAATGAGGGCAGTAATCAAAGGCAATGTATCGGAATGGAGAAATGTCACAAGTGGAGTACCACAGGGTTCAGTTCTTGCACCAGTGATGTTTATTGTGTACATAAATGATCTACCAGTTGGTATACAGAATTATATGAACATGTTTGCTGATGATGCTAAGATAATAGGAAGGATAAGGAATTTAGATGACTGTCACGCCCTTCAAGAAGACCTGGACAAAATAAGTATATGGAGCACCACTTGGCAAATGGAATTTAATGTTAATAAATGTCATGTTATGGAATGTGGAATAGGAGAACATAGACCCCACACAACCTATATATTATGTGAGAAATCTTTAAAGAATTCTGATAAAGAAAGAGATCTAGGGGTGGTTCTAGATAGAAAACTATCACCTGAGGACCACATAAAGAATATTGTGCAAGGAGCCTATGCTATGCTTTCTAACTTCAGAATTGCATTTAAATACATGGATGGCGATATACTAAAGAAATTGTTCATGACTTTTGTTAGGCCAAAGCTAGAATATGCAGCTGTTGTGTGGTGCCCATATCTTAAGAAGCACATCAACAAACTGGAAAAGGTGCAAAGACATGCTACTAAGTGGCTCCCAGAACTGAAGGGCAAGAGCTACGAGGAGAGGTTAGAAGCATTAAATATGCCAAAACTAGAAGACAGAAGAAAAAGAGGTGATATGATCACTACATACAAAATAGTAACAGGAATTGATAAAATCGACAGGGAAGACTTCCTGAGACCTGGAATTTCAAGAACAAGAGGTCATAGATTTAAACTAGCTAAACACAGATGCCGAAGAAATATAAGAAAATTCACCTTCGCAAATAGAGTGGTAGACGGTTGGAACAAGTTAAGTGAGAAGGTGGTGGAGGCCAAGACCGTCAGTAGTTTCAAAGCGTTATATGACAAAGAGTGCTGGGAAGACGGGACACCACGAGCGTAGCTCTCATCCTGTAACTACACTTAGGTAATTACACTTAGGTAATTACACACAGTCAAAAGACATCTCCACCACCCTCCCTCCCACAGCATTACTCCTCCCTCCATGGCGCACAGCGCTAAATATCACCACAATCCTGCTATTATCAGAACCCTGGTCAGTTTTATCACAGTCAGGGGTCTTCTGTAATAATATCAACGCTACATAATAGCATGAACAAGTATAATTTGGCATTTTTTGGCGATGCTGTGGTCACAAGCTGAACAGCAGTGCTGTTAGCTCATGCTGCGTGCGTCAGGCTTGGTTGCTCACTCAATACTGAGGCCAATAACACCCGGGAGTTTGGCCCACGATTTTTTTTTTAAATGGCGTCTGTTTACAAGAGCCCTGATGAAGGTGTGGTGAACCCCGTGTATCCGCGGGCTGTTTAAATCTTGGGTAGTACTCGAACACATCATATGACGTGATGCGCAGTTGACTGGAACAACGTCCAGCACGTCATATGACGTGATGCGCACTTTAAGGGTTAAAGGGTTAATCTCCCTCATAACCATATCCAGAACACTTAATTTACATTTATTTGCAATTGGTACTTTTAGGTTTAATGAAACATTATACTCAAATGTATATGTGTATATATAAATCATATTATAACAATTATAATAATACAGTACAATGGTAAGTAACGCTAAAGTGTGGCCATCATTTTTCAATTTATCCTCTAAACTTTTTTATATTAATCACATCATTATAAATGTATTTAACAAAATATTTGTGACAAATCCACAAAGTTGGTAAGAAATTTGTTAGACCTGCAACCTTAAAAACAAGATACAGGCTAAGAAAACAAAGGTGCTGAAAAATTGCACAAAAGTGATCTTTTGCAAACAGTTTTATACAGATGTAATTAAATTAAATGAGAGTGTAGTTGATGCCAATAGCAATGAAAGCTTCACAAGGTCATATGAGATTATAGGAAGACAGTATACTACATGCATAGCTCTAATCCTATAACCACACTTAATTACACACACTTGAGAATTGAGGATGTTGAGGAAACCACCCTTGAGTCAACACCTGCATTAGAGGAGCTCAAGGATATTTCAAATTCCTAAGTATTGTAGAACAGGTTGATGACAATCAGTAGTGTCCCAAGAAACACAGAGGTGTTGTGTATTTGAAAAATAGGTGAGATAACACGAATGTGCCAAGGAAAGTGAAATTAGTGGATGAGAAAAAGTTGCATAGTGGAAACTGCAGACGACGAAATTCAAGATGGTCGCCGGCAAGAAGAAAAACAAAATGCAGCTAGATTTTGGTGGATTCAATGAGGAAAGTATTAATATAAGCAGTCTACACAACAAGTTGGCAAAATTAGACATTATTGTGAACTATCATGTAAAAATAATCAGTAAATTGAGAGAAAGTAATGACCACTTGAGTAGAAAAATATCAGATCTTGAAGGGATACTGAAAGAATTATGCAAGGACAAGAATAAATGGAAAACTAAATGCAAAGCCATGGAAGATGACAATAAACTCTCGAAAATATTTGAAGAAGTTAAAGCAAATTTAAACATTAATGACTTCAATAGGTTAGGTAGGAAATTCAACAGGAAAAACAGCTTTTGTCAGTACAGATGGAGGAAGTTACACAGGGAATGGAACAGTGCAAGAAGGATATGCAACTCACCTATACCTAAGTGCCCAAGAAGGGGTAAAAAATAGAAGCAGTAGTAAA
Source organism: Procambarus clarkii (assembly GCF_040958095.1). NCBI lineage: Eukaryota > Metazoa > Arthropoda > Malacostraca > Decapoda > Cambaridae > Procambarus > Procambarus clarkii. Next base: position 33,374,381 of record NC_091162.1, read on the forward strand.
GGAAACCAAACACTGCAGCCACCAGGATAAAACAAACATTAGGTTGAAAGTCAGAAAGGAACTGGCATCAAACTCGAATTTGATGCAAAACACAGTTGATCGAAGTAAATCCCTTTAATTTTTGGTTGCAAAGAATAGGAGATAACACCTAGGTCAGAAAGAGCTGTAAAAGAAGCAAAAGTAATAGATACAATTGTTGGGCTAGTGGAATGTCTTACAACCAAAGAGAATGACTGTGAGTACAAGAGAATTGGCAGATATGAAAAGGGGAAAGATCAACCCTTGAGGATCACCCTGAATGATGCTAAACAGATGGAAGACATACTAAGGAATGTTAGGAAATTACAAAGTGATGGGGAAGGGAAATTCTGGTCATTAACACTATCGCGCACCGGGCAGGCGCGTGGTCAACTTAGGGGTCATGCAACGAGCGTGCGGGCGAGTGTGCGGGTAAGCTCGTGGTGACACCTAAATGTGTATACTCATTTCAGCTTTCTCGCCTTAATTCTCATGCTACGTCGCTCATTTTGGTATCATTGTGTTCGCAATTAAATTCCCTATAGGTGTATATAAATATAATGTCCAAAAGCCTGGCGTGACTCCCAACAGCAAAGCCTAAAGTCGGCAAAAGTTACCCGTGAGCGCACAAAATCAGTAACGTGTGCATACTCGTTCCATTTTTATCACCTTAATTCTCGTGCTACGTTGCTCGTTTTGGTATCATTGTGTTCGCAATTAAATTCGCTACAGATGTGTATGAATATAATGTACAAAAGCCTGGAGTGCCTTCCCGCAGAAAAGCCTAAAGTTACCCGTGAACGAGCACCAATTTGTACACTGCAACCTAATGTGTATACTCGTTCAATTTGATAACATCAAATTTCGTGTTATGTCTTTCATTTTGGTATCAAATTGTTCACAATAAAAAGGCGCGTATTTTAAAACTAGTCCCATAATAATAGAGCAATAACTGGAATTTTAACAAATATTTTAATTCTGGACTCTCATCATCACAAAATTATTGATATCTTTCCAGTGTTCTGACAAACTTTTGTGTTACATCTTTCATTTTGGTATCAAATTGTTCGCGACGTAAAGGCGCGCATTTTAAAACTAGTCCTAAGATAATAGGACAATAAATAGAATTTTAACAAATATTTTAATATTTTGACCAAAAGCCTATTTATAATCTTTCAAGTGTTCGGACATCAAGTTTCAGGTTATATCTTTCATTTTGGTATCAAATTGTGCGCAATCTAAAGGCGCTTATTTTGATACTATCCTGAGGTCAGTTGGATAAAAAATGAATTTTATACAAATATTTTTTGTAGTGGATGCAAGTCCGGTCCAAAGTTAGGACTCAGGAGAAAAATAATGGACGCGAGTCCGGTCCAGAGTTACCGACAGTGTTAAGACAAGATCTTTCAAAAGAAGGCAGATGCTGAAACTGAACCCCATCGAGGCAAAACGTCTAAATGAGAGCAGGAACGAAGAAGAAATCAATTATTTTTTCTACAAGGTGTTAGGGGTAGGTAAGCTAGTAAAATGGTACATGAAGGCAAACTAACAAAAATCACTATAGAAAGGGGTAGCAAAGAATAAGGAGAGAGGGAACATGTTCCTGAAAATAGTGCACTCCAACATAGATGGAGTGAGATCAAAGATACTGGAGTTAAGTAATGAAATACAGTTGCCAGACATTGTTGCACTCACGGAGACGAAACTTGAAGATGATTTTTTAAATGATGTCATATTCCCAAGGGGCTACTCAGTTTGTTGACGGGAGAGAAAAATTAGGAAAGGTGGTGGGGTGGCTGTGCTGGTGAAAGAACACCTAAAGGTAAACGAAATAATGATTGTCAATCCATGTGAAGTTGACATAATAACACTAAAAATCTGCAATCAAGATGATAAACTAATAATCATAAATGCATATAGTCCACCACCATGTAACACATGGACAGACGAGCAGCTGCACCATAAACGAGAGGGTCTTATAACAATAATGAGAGAGATTACTGCAAGAGCGGATATAGATAGATCACGACTGTTGGTAGTCGACAACTTCAACTTGAAATCAATAGACTGGGAGAAATATGAAGCAAGAACAGAGGACTTTTGGACGGACGTGTAGATTCGTAAACCTCACCCAGGAAATCTTCATTTAACAACATATTAAGCAAGACGGGGATGTTCCCTCCAAGCTGGATTTTATATTTACCAGGAAAGAGGAAGAGATTTGACATTCAGTACCTTCCTCCCTTGGGTAAAAGTGACCATGGTGTTTTGGGAGTAAAGTATGCAATGCATTATTATCTAGAAGAAAATGAGGAGGTTGAAACAGTTGAAAAACCTGATTTCAGGAGAGGACATTATGGGGAACTTAGAAACTGCTTTAAAGAATTCAACTGGAAAAACTTGCTGTTAGGCAAGAAAGGAAATGAGATGTATGTCAAGTTTTGTGAAATATATGATAAAGGCACACCAAATTAATACCAAAGCAGTGATTAGGAAACAGGATTAGTTCAACAGAAATTGAGAGGGGGGGTCTGAGATCAAAAGACACAAAATGGAATCAATATAGGAAGAGGCCAAACCCCAAAACATACCAGAGATACATAGATACGAGAAACAACTACACGGCAGTGAGGAGAGAGACAAAGAAATTTTGAGAAAGGATAGCGGACAAATGTAAAACTGAACCAGGCCTATTCTATAGATTCAACAACAATAATTTGCAGGGAAAGGATGATATTCAGAGATTGAAAATTGGAAACAGATTCTCGGAAAATGAAATGTGTGAAACATTAACCGAAAAGTTCCAAAGAGTGTTTGTACAAAATTAAATCATCAGAGAACCAGACACAATAAGAATTCCACAATACAACATAGAAGCATCTAGAGACAAAGTGAAAAAACCAGCGTTGAATGTAATGGAATGCCATTTTCTGGTGAGCCCCGGAGGCTCCGGGGCCTATGGCCGATATGGATACCCTAACTATTTTGCATCAGTCGATCTAGGTGGAGTTCTAGGCCTACAGGGGACCATGAGCCAGAACCTGGCCCCCCCTCACAGAGGCACAAGGAGCAATGGCCCATAGAAATGCAAATGTGATTTGGAGCATTCTATATCTGCCTTTGACCGGGACATGCACCCAGTAAGGTAAGCGCCACAAAACAAACCCCTATTCTGGTTAACAACGAAAATCATCATAGGAGTGGACAAAACTCCCCAAAAGAAAAACGAGCAAACAAGCATAACGTCACATGAGCTGCGCCGCATGTCTGCGCAGCTTACCCCCCTCCCCGGGAGGGGAAAGGGGGAGCCCCAGACCCTCGCGTTGCCAATCCTCACTGCAGTTGAGGCTGGATATCAAAATACGCAAAAAAACATTGACCAGAGGGAAGGAGGGAGGGTTGCTGGGAAGCCTCTGGGACTCACCCAGAAAATGACATTTCATTACATTCAACACTGGCTTTCTGGGGGCAGCCCCTACGGCTCCCTGGAGCTACTTCACCAAAGACAAAAACCGAGGGACACATCCGGGAGGAAGTCGGTGCTCACACCACAACACAAAGTCAATACAACAGGCTGCAAAAGCCAACCCAAGACGACATAGGCCTAACTCGGCCCAGGAACAGACACGAGGGAGAGCGCAGCCAGGACCCAGCTCGCCAAAACAACCCATGCCCGAATGTCAGCCCAAGACATGCCACCAAAGACAGCGGCAAGTGCAGCAAACCTACGAATGTCAATGGCACGGGAAGAGACCGCAGGCCAGCTAGACAGAAGGACCCGGCAGACCACTGGAGAGACCTGAACCGAGAACAGGGAAGGGAAACTGGATCAACCCAAAGCGCAGCCTGATAACAGAGGTATTAGCGCCAAAAAGTTTGGCTGAGAGCTGCAACCGGACACAAGAAGAAGCACCCCCGCCAACCAACCAAGCAGCAAGAACCCAAGGGACCCCTTCGGAATTGAAGGGGCCACAACAAACCAAAGGGAATAGAGAAAAGAGCACCCTGCCCCAGAGCAGGATGGCTCAGGTGGAGCATGAGCAAGCCTGAGGTGAACAATGCCTGAGACATCCCGTGAATAGAGCAGAAGAAACAACAAAACTGGAGCAATCCGAAGTGGCTCCGCCAGCGCCGCACGAGACAGAGCGACAGTATGCGGCCAGAAAGCCACCGCGAGAGAAGGACAAGACCACGACAACAGGAGCGCAGTACACCTATGAAGAGACAAAGAAAAAGAAGAATCACCAGAAAACCCCATACTGCCGCTGAGACGAAGCAAGCAGGTGGGACACATACAAAAAGCCACCTGATCACCAACAGATGGTGAGAAACTCGAGTCAAAAGGACCAGACTAGAAGACTTGAGAAGATGAGAAGACCGAACCAGCCCCGCCACGGACTGTACCGACCATGTAAAAATGGCGGAGCCATGGGAAAAAACCCTGGGTGCAGATACCGAGCAAGCTGCACCGGAACCAAGGCAGCAAAGAACCAAAAGGAACGCCTGCCAAGGAACCAGGAACCCAAACCCAGCGAGCCGGGAAAGAACCAACCCGGCACAGCAGAACCTCCCCCCCCTTCCTAGGACCCCTGAAGGAACAATAAGCCCGATAACAGACAAGCCGCCGCTGCTTGCAGAAACTGCTAACCACAAACTCCGCAAACAGCAAGGGCATATAGGGCATCAAAAAATCTAAGAGCCAAGGCCTAGGCAGAGGCCAACAAGGAACCGAGCACCACGAGCCGAAACCCGAGATGCAAAGCGAAAAACAGTAACACCGCAACCCACACGAGCAGCACCACCAGCCCCAGCAGGGAAGAACTAAGCACGCCACCGCACGAAAACAAAAACGTACTGGCCAGAAAAAAACAAAGAAAAGCCGCAGCCAGGGTCAGAAGCCATGCACCCTCTGCCCCAATGAAAAGGAACTGTGGGGGCAGGAGTGGGTGATCGGAAGCTATATACACCAACAGACAACACAACACAGAAGCTGGCAGTGTCAGACAAGGAGAAGAGGAAGAATGCAGAGCTATACCGGAACACTGGGCCTGTTCTATAACAGGAAACTGAACAAGAACAGATCCCAACCAAACACCAGCATTAAAAGAACCAAGACACATTCTACCAAGATATCCAACAAGGTGTAGGAGAGGTAGGAAGACATAAAAAAAATGCAACGAAAAGACCCGAAAGACAATCCAAGCACCGGAAGCCAGGGACAAGAGCATAAGCAAACGGCAACATAAGGTACTGGAACCATATACACAGACTAGGAGCGAGCGAAAAATAAGACACCCGCCCAAATTCCAGTGCAAATGAGAGAAGCAAACCCTACATGAGCACCAAAACCCCGACCCCAAGAACAGGAAACATGGCCTCCAACCTATAGGAGAAAAGGGAGGGGTACAGAAGGCGAATATACATGCCGTACATATATAAAGCATAGGTATGTGTACATGCAACGTACATATGGTCGAATCCCATGTCAAAATCCGACCAGAATATCAACTAGTGCAACCCACGCTCTGCCCCCACAAAGGTCGCAAAAGGAAAAATCGGGGAACGCCCCGAGAATATCATGGGAAAAACATCTGAAGAATTGAAGAGGAAGCCTCACAAGAAAGAGCCGAGGCGGCCAAAAGAGCAGGAAGAGAGCAGGCCCATTGGTCAGACCCCAGACTCGAACGCCTCCGACGCAACCCAGGAAAGGGCAATCCCCGAAACTGCTCGAGTCTCAAACCTCGAAACCTCGCCCGAGCCCCGAAGCCCTCAGATGCCTAGGAGCCAGAAGCCGGGGGGGGGGGGGGGGGGGGGACCAAATGAACGACATTCAACTGCTAAAAGCTGAACTCACGGGACGTGTCCACTCACAACGGCGAAGTAGGGGGTGCCATAACACAACAACCCTAACATAAGGGGAGGGGGGGAAAACAAGAACACAAGGCAGACACCCTCACCAGGCAAAAATAAAAAGGAAAGAAAAATCTCGCAAGAGGACAACGTACCCGAAGAGAACAGAGCCGGCCACTGTTAAAGGTGAAAACTAGCTATGCAGTACCCCGCGCCCCACCAGTGCAATAACTACCACATACCCCAAGGCAAACATGGATGGAAACCCCCACACTCACTCGGGGTGGCCAAATGCCAAGCAGCGAAATGCCAACAGAGGTAGACCCAAGGTGACTTGTGGAAGGGAACCCCCAAGCCCCAAGGGCGGTACTTACAGGACACTCAGGGAAGGTGACCCTAAGCACATACAGCCCGAGTACCTGAGAATATTACTCCCAGCTCACACGACCAACGTAAGAGCAGCCTGAAAACAATTAACAGCACTGAGAGAAGACAGGAGCTGGAACCATACGACTATGCACGATCCCATCAGCCGAGGAACTGAGGTGAGGATCGCCGGTGGGTCATTCCATCTCAAATCACCAAAAAATCACCTATGGCTCCCACTCAACCCTCTCCAAATGCCATGAAATTTTGTAGTAAGATAGCCCTAGACCCCAAATGACACTTTGCAAAATATTAGAGCTCCATCTGCTTTGGTTCGTAAATAACAGGTGCATATTCAATGGGCTCTCGTCCCGTTAATGTGTAAGTACCACAAAAATGACAAACTTTGACCTTTTGTTAAATCACTTCTATTGCCTGTAGGAATGTGAAATTTGACATACCAGGACAACTTTTGGTGTAGAATAACGTAGTGTAATCGAAAAAGCAGTATGGGTGGCCATTCAGCTATCCATCCATGCTAAAATCACTGCCAAATTTTGTTGCGAGAAATCTGGACCTCAATTTGGAGACCACTTACTCATCAGCAAAAGGTCTAAATGCCATAATCTTTTGCAACGATGTATAACAAGCACAATATTATGCAGTGATGAAATAGCAACTCTGTTGTATCCATGTCCAAAGGTGGCCCACTTGAAAGTTGGCCAAACAAAATTTTTGTGCAAAACTAGCCAACTTTCAAGGCAAAATATCTTAGTATGTGTCATTCCTAATTTGGTTTTGAATGACACCATTGGATAGAGCAGATTTTTCTGTACAAGAGTAACTTTTATTTAGGTTGGATTCTGAATTCCAAGTTCAGCCAGAGGACTCTGAAAATGACATACTTTGGTGCGATATCGAAAAAATCAAATTATGATTCTCCATCTTCTTTGTGCACTGATCATGACTTTTTCTTTCCATTCTTTCCGGGACACATTCGACTCAATTCTTCACCCCTCAAAAAACCAGCGTTGAATGTAATGAAACGCCATTTTCTGGGTGAGTCCCGGACGCTCCCCGGAGCTATCCCAGGCTGATATGCTAATGTCAGACTTTGGCATCAGTCATGTGTATGGAGTTCTTAGGCCTACCGGGGACCACGGCCAGAACCGGGCCCCCTCAGAGAGGCAAGGGGAGCAATGGCCTATAGAAGCCCCCGTGTAGTTGGAAGCATTCTATGTCTGCCATCGACCGGAACAGGCACCCAGAAAGGTAAGCGCCCCAAAACAAACCCCTATTCTGGTTAAAATTGCTACCTAATACCGAACTAGTGGATAGAACTCCCCAACCGAAAACAAGCAAATTAGTGTGACGTCACACACTGCCGCGCCGCTGTCTGCGCAGCTCCCCCCTCCCCGGGAGGGGGAAGGGGGAGCCCCAGACCACCCGCGCCGGCTACCCACACCTCAGTTCTTGAGGCTGGATGTCAAAAACGCGAAAAACCGCCGACCGGAGGGAGGGAGGGATGCCGGGGAGCCTCCGGGACTCACCCAGAAAATGGCGTTTCATTACATTCAACGCTGGTTTTCTGGGGGGAGCCCCGTCGGCTCCCCGGAGCTAACTACCCACAGACAGAAAAAGAGGGACTTACCCGGGAGGCGGTCGTCGCTCACCCCTCAACTCGAAGCCGAGACAACTGGCTGCAACCGCCGACCCAAAGCAACACAGGCCCGACGAGGGCCAGGGACATTCACAAGGTAACGAGCAGCCAGGACCCTGTTCGACCGCCAAAATCCCCGCGCCCGAATATCAGACCAAGACATATTCCCAAAGACGGCAGCAAGAGCCGCGAACTTACGAACGTCATGGGCACGGGGATAGACCGCAGGCTGGCTAGACCTAATAACCCTGCGGACGACCTGAGAGACCCGAACCCGCGAACAGGGAAGAAGGGAAACCGGATCAACCCACAGCGCGTCCCCGGACACAGAAGCTGTGGCGCGCAAATAACGGCGAAGCGCCGCAACCGGACACAAAACATGATGCACCCCCGGCCTGACCAACCAAGCATCAACCACCCATGGACCCCTCCGGAACGCAGCAGTCTCATTCTTCGCCAGAAAAGAAGGAGACGGCTGCAAACGAACAAAACTATCACCACGACCAAAAGAGCAGAAACCCCTGCGCCGGAGAAGAGCATGAAGCTCCCCTACCCGACCCCCAGAGGCCAAAGCCAACAAGAAAAGTGCCTTGGAAAAACAATCCTGGACCGAAGGGGCCACAACGAAACGAGGAGATGAAAGGAAAGCGAGCACTCTGTCCAAAGACCAGGACGGCTCAGGCGACGCATGAGCAGGCCGGAGGTGAAACAACGCACGAGACAGCTTGCGAAACGGCGCAGACGTAACATCGATACCGAAAGCAAGCTGAAGCGGCTCCGCCAGCGCCGCACGATACGAAGCGACAGTGTTAGGCATAAGATGACGGTCCTGAAACAACCACGAGAGGAAGGACAAGACCACCCGAACAGACAAGGAGCTAACACGATGAAGACGCAAAAAGAAACGGAAGGACCGCCAGGAAACTTCATACTGCCGCCGAGAAGAAGCCCTCAGGTGGGACACCAACAAGGAGGCCACCTGATCACCATAGAGATGATGATAGACTCGAGTCAAAAAAACCATACGCGAAGACTCGAGGAGAAGATCAAACCAGCTACGTGACGTACCGGCCCGATCTGCTGAAAGAGGCGGAGCCGCGGGAAAACCCTCGGGTTCGGACACCGAGCAACCAGCGCCTGAAACCAAGGCTGGGCCGGCCACCAAGGGGCCAGAAGGACAACTCTCCCCTGGTAAGTCTCTAAGCGAGTCAGGACCTGGAGCAACAGCCGAACTGGGGGAAAGAGGTACAGGAACCCCCACCTCGACCAGTCGAGCCGAAAGGCATCGACCCCGACGGCCTCGCAATCGGGGAAGGGCGCCGCATAAACGGGAAGACGCCGCGACCACGCCGACGCGAAGAGGTCCACCTCGGGGCGCCCGAACGTCTGGCAAAGCCAACGGAAGGACTCGTCGTCGACCGTCCACTCCGTGGAGAGGGGAACGAAGCGAGACAGGGCGTCGGCCAAGACGTTGGACACGCCCCGTACGTGAACCGCCAGGAGAGCCAAACCCCGAGAACTCAGCAGACGAGTCACCCGAAGCGACCAACCCCAAAGAGACAAGGACCGCATCGAACCCCCGCGGTTCAGGCAATGAACCACCGGAGAGCAGTCCGAATGGAGCCGAATCGTCGATCCGCGGGCCACCCGAATCCTCCCCAGAGCAAACCACACTGCCGCGAACTCCCGCACCGTACTGTGAGCTCGACGGAAGGACGGATCCCAACGCCCCTGGCCGGCCTGGTGAGCACTGGTCACAAAACCCCAGCCGAGAGACGACGCATCCGTGTACACATCGAGCGAGGGCTCGGGTAGGCGCCAAGGCATTGAACCCCGAAAAACCCGAAGAGGAAGCCGGTGACGCAGCAACCGACGCAAGTCCCCCGGGGGTCGAACTCTGCGATCGCGAGAGAGGCGGAAGGGGGAACCCCGAAGGAACCAGAACAGCCGTCGAAGCCAAACCCGACCCGGCGGGTAGACCACCATCGCGAAGTTCAGGCTCCCGCACAGCCCCTCGAGCAACCGCCGGGTGACCCGAGGGCCCTCCAGAAACAGACGAAGGCGGGACCGCAGCCGCAGGAGAGACTCCGGAGGGAGAGACAAGGAGGCGGTCCGAGAGTCCCACACGAGACCCAGCCAAGTCCGAACCTGAGAGGGAACCAGATGGGACTTCCTCCAGTTCACCAAGAACCCGAACCCGGCGAGCTGGGAAAGAACCAAATCCCTGGCTAGCAAGCAAGCTGACTGGCTGGGAGCCCAAACCAGCCAGTCGTCGAGGTAGGCCAACACCCGAACACCTAGGAGACGCAAACGAGCCACCACAACCCGTGTAAGGCGTGTGAACACGCGAGGTGCCAGGTTCAACCCGAACGGGAGACAACGAAAGCGGTAACTCAGACGCCCCACTACAAAACCGAGCCAGTCCCTGAACCGCGGATGAATCGGGACATGCCAATAAGCGTCCCGGAGGTCCAGGGACACCATCCAAGCACCCGGCTCCAAGAGGAGCCGAACCTGAGACAGCGTAGTCATCCGAAAGGAGGGGCAATGAACCCAGGGGTTCAGACGGGACAAGTCCAGAATGAACCGCAGGTCCGCGCAGTCCCGTTTCGGAACCGGAAACAGACGGGAAACCCATCTGAGGGACGACGTCGTTTCGACGACGCCCAAGCGTACCCACTCCAAGACGACTCGACAGAGCGTAGGGGAAGAAGCCTGCCCCGCCAGCCCCGACCCCCCAAAGGGGGGAGGGGCCACCCAACGCCACCGCAGGCCGCGAGACACGACCCGAAAGGCCCACGAATCGTGGGACCAGGCGCGGGCGAACAGCGCAAGCCGCCCCCCCATCGCCCCGTCAAAGGGGCAAACCGCGAAAGGGCCGGCGACCCTTACGAGACCCAGAACCCCGCACAGCGCGAACACCGCGCCGACCAGACGAGGGAGGGTCCGCAGGAGGAGCCAACCCCAAACCTGACACCAGAGGCCTACCACGACGAGAGGAACCCCGAGCCCTGGCACGACCTTTCCGGGAAGACCCACCCCGGGACCCCCGGAAAACCAACAAGTCCGACATCGGACGACAAGCCGCCGACGCAGCCTGAATAAACTGCGCCACGGCCGACTCCCCAAACAGGAGAGGACAAAAAGGTGAAGAACGCCTAAGAGCCAGAGCCCAAGCAGATTCCACGGAGGAACCCAGCACCGCCTGCCGACACGCGAGACGGGAAGCATAGAACAGGGAAACCGCATCCCGCAAAATCGGCGTGAACAGCTTCAACAAGGCAGCCGACGAACGCGCAGCCGAGGACAAGGTGCCGGACCCCGGGACGGACCCAAGCGTCCCCACATCCTCCACGAGCCAATCCGAAGACAGCTCCAGTAGGGAAAAGAACCGCAAGGCCGAACACAAAAGGCCCCGAGCGCGCAAGTCCTCCGCCACGAGCGCCGCCGAAAGGGAGGGAACCTGCACATGGAGCTGAACAACGCCCACATCGCGAGGAAGGGCAGGGGCAAACAAGCACTCATTCAGGTACTCAAGTTCACCCCCCAGGAAAACCTGAAGCACCGTGGAAGCTTCCCGCCACTCCAGCGTGCGGAACGACAGAAGGAATGCCAGGAATCCAGACCAAACAAGGGGCAGTCTGCTAGCCAGGATGACTCCGGAACCTCGTAACGGAGCCAGAAAGGGAACGAAGTCCCAAACCTGAACGTGGACGGATCCATTTCCGAGGCATAATCCGGGTCACGCAGGAGGTAAGCTGCAAAGGCCGCGCGCACCACACCAGGTTGGATGCGATAAGCCGAAAACCTCCTGAAGGACGGAACCGACGTACCCGGGGGAACACGGAACCGTACCCGGGGAGGGGCCGACACCAAATCCAACTCGTACGCAGAGGGGGGGAAAGAAAACCCCACTCCTTGTAACAATAAGCCCCGCTCAGTGGGAAGAAAAACCCAGGCGGGGTCCAGCGGGGCCCAAGGCCCCCCAAGTCAGGCCCCCCAAGTCAGCCCCTCCCCAGCCTCGAGGTCCGTCACCACAGGACCCGAGGCCGAGTCCTCTCCCCAAGCCCCGACCCCACAAGACAAGGACGGAGCAGCCGGAAAAGCTGGAGGAAGGGGGGCCCCACTGGTCAGACCCTGAAGCTTCGGCCGGGAGACAAGACTCGAATGCCTCTGCCGCCCCCCCGGAAGGGGCAACCCCCGAAGCTGCCCGAGTCTCGAGATCAAGTAACCCCTGCTCCGACCCCGAAACCCTCAGACGCTTCGGGGCCGGAAGCAGGGGCGGGGGACCAGAACGAACAGAAGGGGAAGGACGAGGAGGTGCGGACTGAACCAGGATCGAAGCGACCCCCACCCCCAAGTCCGGGTCTCGAAAAGCAAAGCGGGGCAGCCCCGGGGCATCCGGGGAAGCAACCAACCGAGCGCGTTGCAACAGACGAAACCTAGACTGCAACGCACGTGCCGCCTGTACCCGAATAGAATCATCAGAGGATTGGGTAAATTGAGTCACAAGCAAGCAGCAACACTCACAGGACTCAGGGTCGAAAGTATCACCGACCCAACAGGCAGCGTGGCAGAGGCAAAAACAATGAGGGTCACCCTGAGACAAGGGGACCGAGCAACCCTCAAACTCGCACACAGCGAGTGGGGACTCCGGGGTCACATCCATCGGACCCACGCGCCCCCTAGGGAATTCCCAGGGTCCTGAGCGTTTACTTTAAGAGGACTCGCGCTCAGGTAGTCCCAGGCAGGGTGCTGCAAACCGGCGCCCAAAACTACCAAGCAAACTTCTAAAGCTGAACCCCAGGGACGTGTACACTCACGGGGACCTAGCAGGGGGCGCCACCGAGGAGAACAGTGGAAGGGCAAAAACAAACTGAATAAAATGACAGAACCCCCCACCAGGCAAAAAACAAAAAGAAAAACAAAACCCCGCAAGAGGACAGCGAACCCCAAGGAACAGAGCCGGCCGCGATGTCGGGAATTACAAGCTGAGCAGCACCCTGCGCCCCTACCAGTGCAAACTGCCTCTTACCTGCCGGTAACAAGGGAGAACAGAACACCCAAGAGCCCAACAGGCGGCCGAAAAACCGAAAGGTAAAACGGACCAGCAGAGGCAGACCCCGAGGAGCCTGTGGAAGGTGGCCCCAAGCCCCAAGGGCAGTACTTACAGGGCACCTAGGGAAGGCAGCCCTAGGCGCATGCAGCCCGAGTACTGAAGATAACTCCTGGCTCTCGCACCCACAAAACTAACACCACACTCAAAGCACAGTGCAGTAGCGACACCGGAGCCAGAGCACACGACCACCGCCAATAGCATCAGCCTCAAGAACTGAGGTGTGGGTAGCCGGCGCGGGTGGTCTGGGGCTCCCCCTTCCCCCTCCCGGGGAGGGGGGAGCTGCGCAGACAGCGGCGCGGCAGTGTGTGACGTCACACTAATTTGCTTGTTTTCGGTTGGGGAGTTCTATCCACTAGTTCGGTATTAGGTAGCAATTTTAACCAGAATAGGGGTTTGTTTTGGGGCGCTTACCTTTCTGGGTGCCTGTTCCGGTCGATGGCAGACATAGAATGCTTCCAACTACACGGGGGCTTCTATAGGCCATTGCTCCCCTTGCCTCTCTGAGGGGGCCCGGTTCTGGCCGTGGTCCCCGGTAGGCCTAAGAACTCCATACACATGACTGATGCCAAAGTCTGACATTAGCATATCAGCCTGGGATAGCTCCGGGGAGCCGACGGGGCTCCCCCCAGAAAACTGTACTACCCTTTCCTTCACGTCCTCTTCAGGAACTGACTTGCCCTGCATTTTCTTAGGAATTGCTAGTATTCCCTGTTCTTCTTTCAGCTTCCTAGTTTTGCGAACCATGAATTCTGAAACTTTTAATTGCTCCATTGTCTTTTTGATAGACCAGCTTTGTGGCACGAGGGTTAGGATTTTTATTTTTTCTTGGCGCTTTGCTACATGGAATCTTAGCTTCATTTCTTCAATGAGTTTATTGTAGTCTTGGCAATTTGTGCACTGTTGGCTAGAGCTTGGTACTAACAGGTTTTAGCAATCAATATTTCCAATTGCAGCAATCTGCTCTGCAATTATTTCCTGTGCTTGGCTAATCTTATGCTTTGCATAACCATGCTTATCCCTTGCACTAACTCGTTGATATTAATAGGCAAGATGCCTAATACTGATAAACTTGTGTTTACACTTTCACAGATTTCCATATTATCAGCGGGGCTCATCAGATTCAGTAGAGCTGGACTCACTTACCTGCTTACTGTCGAATTCCTTTCTGCATGATGTGCACAACTTTTGACCAGGCTTAATACTGACTTTCAGCATATCTGACATTTTCTCTGCAGTAGCTACTGTGATTGGTCGCAAATCTTTTCAGTTTTATATGGCATTTCTTCTTGAAGGGATTGCAGCAAGTTTTTTGCAAAAATTCAAATTTCATCAACAGCAAGGCTTCATGATGGAGGCATACTTGAGATTCTCCGGCCAAGTTCAGTTCACTTCGCTTTGCTATCAGTTTTTGATCTTCTGCACTACACTGCTTTAGAAACTTCAAGCCTTTGTTGGGAGTGTAGGTTGTCAAGTGACATTCAGAAGAGCCACGCTCATGGCTAGCAATAGCACATGGCAATAAACCAATGGAATCCTAATTCATGACGTATTTGTAATCGAATTCAAATCAAATTATTTAACTAACTGAATACAGTAATTTCAAGTGAGACCTGTAATACATTAATATTAATATTGATTTTTATTTATTTGTGTATTTATTGCAAGTAAATATACAAATAAGTAAACATCAATGTTTGACCTGCTGACACGATACTACAAAGATGTAAAGATAAATATAGAACAGGAACCTAAAATAGCACAGGTTGTTTAATAATAATACTGAATCCCACCCAAAAATGTTCTACCCAATGCAGCTTAAAATTTTTCCAATCACTTTGGATATCAATTTGCTAGCAGTCATGTATAGTGCACAAAGAACCAGCGTTGAATGTAATGAAATGCCATTTTCTGGGTGAATCCCGGAGGCTCCCCAGAGCTATCCCAGGCTGATATGCTAATGTCAGACTTTGGCATCAGTCATGTGTATGGAGTTTTTAGGCCTACCGGGGACCACGGCCAGAACCGGGCCCCCTCAGAGAGGCAAGGGGAGCAATGGCCTATAGAAGCCCCCGTGTGGTTGGAAGCATTCTATGTCTGCCATCGACTGGAACAGGCACCCAGAAAAGTAAGCGCCTCAAACCAACACCTATTCTGGTTAAAATTGCTACCAAAAGCCGAACTAGTGGATAGAACTCCCCAACAGAAAACAAGCAAACTAGTGTGACGTCACACGCGGTCGCGCCGCTGTCTGGGCAGCTCCCCCCTCCCCCGGAGGGGGGAAGGGGGAGCCCCAGACCCTCCATGCCGGCTACCTACACCTCAGTTCTCGAGGCTGGATGTCAAAAACGCGAAAAAAACGCCGACCGGAGGGAGGGAGGGATGCCGGGGAGCCTCCGGGGCTCACCCAGAAAATGGCGTTTCATTACATTCAACGCTGGTTTTCTGGGAGGAGCCCCATCGGCTCCCCGGAGCTAACTACCCACAGATGGAAAAAGAGGGACTTACCCGGGAGGCGGTTGTCGCTCACTCCTTAACTCGAAGCCGAGACAACTGGCTGCAACCGCCGACCCAAAGCAACACGGGCCCGACGGGGCCCAGGGACATTCACAGGGTAACGAGCAGCCAGGACCCTGTTCGACTGCCAAAATCCCCGCGCCCGAATATCAGACCAAGACATATTCCCAAAGACGGCAGCAAGAGCCACGAACTTACGAACGTCATGGCACAGGGATAGACCGCAGGCTGGCTGGACTTAATCACCCTGCGGACAACCTGGGAGACCCGAACCCACGAACAGGGAAGAAGGGAAACCAGATCAACCCACAGCGCGACCCCGGACACATAAACCGTGGCGCGCAAATAACGGCGAAGCGCCGCAACCGGACACAAAACATGATGCACCCCCGGCCTGACCAACCAAGCATCAACCACCCACGGACCCCTCCGGAACGCAGCAGTCTCATTCTTCGCCAGAAAAGAAGGAGACGGCTGCAAGCGAACAAAACAATCTCCGCGACCAAAAGAGCAGAAACCCCTGCGCGGGAGGAGAGCATGAAGCTCCCCTACCCGACCCCCAGAGGCCAAAGCCAACAAGAAAAGAGCCTTGGAAAAACAATCCTGAACCGAAGGGGCCACAACGAAACGAGGAGACGAAAAGAAAGCAAGCACTCTGTCCAAAGACCAGGACGGCTCAGGCGGTGCATGAGCAGGCCGGAGGTGAAACAATGCACGAGACAGCTTGCGAAACGGCGCAGACGTAACATCGATACCGAATGCAAGCTGAAGCGGCAGACAGAGTTAGGCATAAGATGACGGTCCTGAAACAACCACGAGAGGAAGGACAAGACCACCCTAACAAACAAGGAACTAACACGACGAAGACGCAAAAAGAAACAGAAGGACCGCCAGGAAACTTCATACTGTCGGCGAGAAGAAGCCCTCAGGTGGGACACCAACAAGGAGGCCATCTGATAACCATAGCGATGATGATAAACTCGAGTCAAAAACTCCATACGCGAAGACTTGAGGAGAAGATCGAACCAGCCACGTGACGTACCGGCCTGATCTGCTGAAAGAGGCGGAGCCCCGGGAAAACCCTCAGGTTCGGACACCGAGCAACCAGCGCCTGAAACCAAGGCTGGGCCGGCCACCAAGGGGCCAGAAGGACAACTCTCCCCTGGTAAGTCTCTAAGCGAGTCAGGACCAGGAGCAACAGCCGAACTGAGGAAAAGAGGTACAGGAACCCCCACCTCGATCAGTCTAGCTGAAAGGCATCGACCTCGAGAGCCTCGTGATCGGGGAAAGGCGCCGCATACACGGGAAGACGCCGCGACCACGCCGACCCGAAGAGGTCCACCTCGGGGCGCCCAAACATCTGGCAAAGCCAATGAAAGGACTCGTCGTCGACCGCCCACTCCGTGGAGAGGGAAACGAAGCGAGACAGGGCGTCGGCCAAGAGGTTGGACACCCCCTGTACGTGAACCGCCAGGAGAGCCAAACCCCGAGAACTCAGCAGATGAGTCACCTGAAGCAACCAACCCCAAAGAAACAAGGACCGCATCGAACCCCCACGGTAGAGGCAATGAACCACCGGAGAGCAGTCCGAATGGAGCCGAATCGTCGATCCATGGGCCACCCGAATCCTCCCAAGAGCGAACCACACTGCCGCGAACTCCCGCACCGTGCTGTGAGCTCGACAGAAGGACGGATCCCACCGCCCCTGGCCGGCCTGGTGAGCACTGGTCACAAAACCCCAGCCAAGAGACAACGCATCCGTGTACACATCGAGCGAGGGCTCGGGTAGGCGCCAAGGCACTGAACCCCGAAAAACCCGAAGAGGAAGCCGGTGACGCAGCAACCGACGCAAGGCCCCCGGGGGTCGAACTCTGCGATCGCGAGAGAAGCGGAAGGGGGGAACCCCGAAGGAACCAGAAAAGCCGACAAAGCCAAACCCGACCCGGCGGGTAGACCACCATTGCGAAGGTCAGGCTCATGCACAGCCCCTCGAGCAACCGCCGGGTGACCCGAGGGCCCACCAGAAACAGACGAAGGCGGGATCGCAGCTGCAGGAGAGACTCCGGAGGGAGAGAAAAGGAGGCGGTTCGAGAGTCCCAAATGAGACCCAGCCAGTCCGAACCTGAGAGGGAACCAGATGGGACTTCCTCCAGTTCACCAAGAACCCGAACCCGGCGAGCTGGGAAAGAACCAAATCCCTGGCTAGCAAGCAAGCTGACCGGCTGGGAGCCAAAACCAGCCAGTCGTCGAGGTAGGCCAACACCTGAACACCTAGGAGACGCAAACAAGCCACCACAACCCGTGTAAGGCGCGTGGTTCAACCCGAACGGGAGACAACGAAAGCGGTAACTCAGACGCCCCAACACAAATCCGAGCCAGTCCCTGAACCGTGGATGAATCGGGACATGCCAATAAGCGTCCCGGAGGTCCGGGGAAACCATCCAAGCGCCCGGCTCCAAGACGAGCCGAACCTGAGACAGCGTAGTCATCCGAAAGGAGGGGCAATGAACCCAGGGGTTCAGACGGGACAAGTCCAGAATGAACTGCAGGTCCGTGCAGTCGCGTTTTGGAACCGGAAACAGACGGGAAACCCATCTGAGGGACGACGTCGTTTCGACGACGCCCAAGCGTACCCACTCCAAGACGACTCGACAGAGCGCAGGGAAAGAAACCTGCCCTGCCAGCCCCTACCCCCCCAAGGGAGAAGGGGCCACCCAATGCCACCGCAGGCCGCCAGACATGACCTGAAAGGCCCACGAATCGTGGGACCAGGCGTGGGCGAACAGCGCAGGCCGCCCCCCCATCGCCCCGTCAATGGGGCAAACCGCGAAAGGGCCTGCGACCCTTACGAAACCCAGAACCCCGAACAGAGCAAACACCGCGCCGACCAGACGAGGGAGGGTCCAGAGTAGGAGCAGAACCCAAACCTGACACCAGAGGCCTACCAGGACGAGAGGAACCCCGAGCCCTGGCACGACCCTTCCGGGAAGACCCACCCTGGGACCCCCGGAAAACCAACAAGTCCGACAAGCCGCCGACGCAGCCTGAATAAACTGTGCCACGGCCGACTCCTCATACAGAAAAGGACAAAAAGGTGAAGAACGCCTAAGAGCCAGAGCCCAAGCAGATTCCACGGAGGAACCCAGCACCATCTGCCGACACGCAAAACGGGAAGCATAAAACAGGGAAACCGCATCGCGCAAAATCGGCGTGAACAGCTTCAACAAGGCAGCCGACGAACACGCAGCCGAGGACAAGGTGTCGGACCCCGGGACGGACCCAAGCGTCCTCACATTCTCCATGAGCCAATCCGAGGACAGCTCCAGGAGGGAAAAGAACCGCAAGGCCGAAGCCAAAAGGCCCCGGGCGCGCAAGTCCTCCGCAATGAGCGCCGCCGAAAGGGTGGGAACCTGCACATGGAGCTGAATAATGCCCACATCGCGGGGAAGGGCAGGGGCAAACAATCACTCATTCAGGTACTCAAGATCGCCCCCCTAGGAAAATCTGAAGCACTGTGGAAGCTTCCCGCCACTCCAGCGTGCGGGAATGACAGAAGGAATGCCAGGTATCCAGAACAAACAAGGGGCAGTCCGCTAGCGAGGAAGACTCCGGAACCTCGTAACGGAGCCAGAAAGGGAACGAAGTCCCAAACCTGAACACGGACGGATCCATTTCCGAGGCATAATCCGGGTCACGCAGGAGGTAAGCTGCAAAGGCCACCCGCACCACACCAGGATGGATGCGATAAGCCGAAAACCTCTGGAAAGACGGAACCGACGTACCCGGGGGAACACGGAACTGAACCCGGGGAGGGGCCGACACCAAATCCAACTCGTACGCAGGGGGGGAAAAGAAAACCCCACTCCTTGTAACAATAAGCCCCGCTCAGAGGGAAGAAAAACCCAGGCGGGGTCCAGTGGGGCCCAAGGCCCCCAAGTCAGCCCCTCCCCAGCCTCGAGGTCCTTCACCACAGGACCCGAGGCCAAGTCCTCTCCCCAAGCCCCGACCCCACAAGACAAGGACGGAGTAGCCGGAATAGCTGGAGGAAGGAGGGCCCACTGGTCAGACCTAGAAGCTTCGGCCGGGAGACAAGACTCGAATGCCTCTGCCGCTCCCCCCCGGAAGGGGCACCCCCCGAAGCTGCCCGAGTCTCGAGATCAAGTAACCCCTGCTCCGACCCCAAAACCCTCAGACGCTTCGGGGCCGGAAGCAGGGGGGGGGGGACCAGAACGAACAGAAGGGGAAGGACGAGGAGGTGCGGACTGAACCAGGATCGAAGCGACTCCCACCCCCAAGTCCGGGTCTTGAAAAGCAAAGCGGGGTAGCCCCGGGGCATCCGGGTGAGCAACCAACCGAGCGCGTTGCAACAGACGAAACCTAGACTGCAACGCACCCGCCGCCTGTAACCGAAGAGAATCATCAGCGGATTGGGTAAATTGAGTCACAAGCAACCAGCAACACTCACAGGACTCAGGGTCAAAAGTATCACCGACCCAACAGGCAGCATGGCAGAGGCAAAAACAATGAGGGTCACCCTGAGACAAGGGGACCGAACAACCCTCAAACTCGCACACAGCGAGCAGGGACTCCGGGGTCACATCCATCGGACCCACGCGCCCCCTAGGGGATTCCCAGGGTCCTGAGTGTTTACTTTAAGAGGACTCACGCTCAGATAGTTCGAGGCAGGGCGCTGCTAACCGGCGCCCAAAACTACCAAGTGAACTTCTATAGCTGAACCCTAGGGACGTGTACACTCACGGGGACCTAGCAGGGGGCGCCACCGAGGAGAACCGTGGAAGTGCAAAAACTAATGGAATAATAGGACAGAACCCCCCACCAGGCAAAAACAAAAAGAAAAAAAAAACCCGCAAGAGGACAGCGAACCCCAAGGAACAGAGCCAGCCGCTATGTTGGGAATACAAGCTGTGCAGCACCCTGCGCCCTTACCAGTGCAAACTGCTTCTTACCTGCCGGTAACAAGGGAGAACAGAGCACCCAAGAGCCCAACAGGCGGCCGAAAAACCGAAAAGGTAAAACGGACCAGCAGAGGCAGACCCCGAGGAGTCTGTGGAAGGTGGCCCCAAGCCCCAAAGGCAGTACTTACACCTAGGGAAGGAAGCGCTAGGTGCATGCAGCCTGAGTACTGAAGATAACTCCTGGCTCTCGCACCCACAAAAACAAACACCATACGCGAAGCACAGTGCTGTAGCGACACTGGAGCCAGAGCACACGACCTTCGCCTATAGCATCAGCGTCAAGAACTGAGGTGTGGGTAGCCGGCGTGGAGGGTCTGGGGCTCCCCCTTCCCCCTCCTGGGGAGGGGGAAGGGGGAGTCTAATATAACATACATTAACAATATATGTATGTAATATAACATACATAGTCTAATATAACATACATTAGCCTGATAAGCTCCAGGGAGCCTCCGGGGCTCACCCAGAAAATGGCGTTTCATTACATTCAACGCTGGTTTTTTTATTACACTGCTGTATTCCGCACCAAAAGTTGTCCTGGTATGCCAATCTTCACACCTCTCTGGCCACGAGACGTGATTTGATAAAGGGTCAAAGTCGGCCCTTTTTATGATGTGTTCGCATTAACGGGATGACAGCCCATTGAACATGAACCTATTATTTAAGAACTAAAGCAGATTGAGCTCTTAATATTTTGCACAATTTCATTTGGGGTCTAGGGCTACTTTATTACAAAATTTTGTTAGATTTAGAAAGGGTCGAGTGGGAGGCCTTTGGTGAATTCACATGGAATGACCCCGGTGCGAGGGGTCATTCCAAAGGCAATAGTAGTGTAGTGTAGTAGTGGAATATGACACAATGACCGGCAATTTTACTTTTTCCCAATGCCGGTCATTGAGTTGTGATTTTTTTTTTCCGTGAAACTTTGACTGCCGGTCATCGAGTTGTAATTTTTTCCGTGAAACTTTGACTGCTGGTCATTGAGTCGTAATTTTTTTTTTTTTTACCCATACCAGGAAGGGGGGAAGCTGCGCAAACATGTAGCGCGGCTCATGTGATGTTATGCTTGTTTGCTCGTTTTTCTTTTGGGGAGTTTTGTCCACTCGTATGACGATTTTTGTTGTTAACCTGAATAGGGGTTTGTTTTGTGGTTTACCACAAAACAAACCTTTCTGGGTCCTGAAATGTAAGCACCACAAAACAAAACAGGTAAGCGATGGCAGATATAGAATGCTCCAAATGACATATGCATTTCTATGGGCCATTGCTCCTTGTGCCTCTGTGAGGGGGCCAGGTTCTGGCTCGTAGTCCCCAGTAGGCCTAGAACTCCACCCACATCGACTGATGCAAAATAGTTAGGGTATCCATATCAGCCATGGATAGCTCCAGGGAGCCAGAGGGTCTGCCCCCAGAAAATGCTCAAGGAGCTAAGTAAGAACAAAGCAGTTGGTCCAGATGGAGTTTCACCATGGGTTCTGAGACAATGTGCACCTGAGCTCAGCATTCCACCTCAGCTGATTTTTTAGGCATTTCTGTGTACAAAAGTCCAAGTAGATGTGTGGAAAAAGGCTTTCATAGTTCCAATCTACAAAAGTGGCAGCAGGGAAGACCCCCTCAATTAAGGCTTGTATCATTGACAAGTGTAATAATCAAAATATTGGAAAAAAAAAATTAAAACTAAATGGGGTAGAACACCTGGAGAAAAGTATATAACAACACAGACAGTATGGTTTTCAATCCGGAAGATCCTGTGTAATAAATTTAATGGGTTCAGTTCAGTAATGGGGCAAATGGAATTTAATGTGAATAAATGCCATGTTATGGAATGTAGAATAGAAGAACATAGACCCCACACAATCTATAAATTATTAGAAATCTTTAAATAATTCTGATAAAGAAAGAGATCTAGGGGGAAATACATAATAATTTACACGTAGAAAATATTAGAAGGGCTAGTCGCAAACCTGCACACAGAAATAACACTACATAAGACCAGAAGGCATGGCAGGATGTGCAGAATTCCCCCCCCTCCCCTCCCTGTTGAAAAGCAGAGGTGCAATAGGTACGCTGAGGCAGAACTCTATGAACATCAAATGCCCTAGACTGTACAACACGCTTCCACTACACATAAGGGGCATAACTGGCCGACCCCTCACAGTGTTCAAGAGAGTACTTGATAAGCACCTCCAAAGGATACCTGATCAACCAGGCTGTGACTCATACGTCAGGCTGCGAGCAGCTGCATCCAACAGCCTGGTTGACCAGTCCAGCAACGAGGAGGCCTGGTCGAGGACTGGGCCGCGGGGACGCTAAGCCTCTGAAACCATCTCAAGGTAAGTGGTGGTCCTAGATAGAAAACTATCACCCGAGGACCACATAAAGAACGTGTGCAAGGAGCCTATACTACACTTTCTAACTTCAGAACTGCTTTTAAATACATGGATGGCGAAATACTAAAGAAAATGTTCATGAATTTTGTTAGACCAAAGCTGGAATATGCAGCGGTTGTATAGTGCCCATATCTTAAGCACATCAACAAACAGGAAATGGTGCAAAGACATGCAACTAAATGGCTCCTAGAACTGAAGGACAAGGGCTACAAGGAGAGGTTAGAGGCATTAAATATGCCAAAACTAGAAGATAGAAGAAGAAAAGGCTATATGATTACTATGTATAAAATGATAACGAGAATCAATAAAATTGATAGGGAAGAAATCCTGAGACCTGGAACTTCAAGAACAAAAGGTCATATATTTAAGCTAAATAAACAAAGCTGCCAAAGAAATACAGTATAAGAAAATTCACTTTTGCAAACAGGTAGATGGTTGAAACAAGTTAGGTGAGAAAGTGGTGGAGGCCAAAACCATCAGTAATTTCAAAGCGTTATATGACAAAAGAGTGCTGGGAAGACAAGACACCACGAGTGTAGTCGCATCCTGTAATTACACACACACCCAATATATGCAAATTAATATCATGACTGCAACACTGAATACAGATCAGTGTGAAGGAAGAAAACTATGACTAGAGGCAAACAACATCCCCCCCAGTGTTGTGATAACATGGGCACCAGGCATGCCAGTCATCCTAATTAGCTTCCAAAGCATTGCCATGTATATCAGTGATATACACACGTCACAAAATATCAGCTACAAATTTAAATTTGAATCCAGTAACTTGCCAACTGCATACTTATCCTTAGTGTTACATATTAAATTATAAAGTAGAGTATTGTAAATGTGACAAGCAGTTACTAGAAGAGGTAGGAGCTTGCAACAACAACAACACACACACACCACTCTGCATATGCTACTACACTACTATATCCAGAAATATATCAAGTCTGTTAACTCTCCTCCAACAATATAAACACTAAACAATCCACAATATTAAGATCTAAAATGGCAATGGACAGAATGCAGCCATATTTATTATATAGCAGATTTATGCATATGTACATTAAGCAATTCAACAACATAAAGACATGAGGCATGCAAGTCTTGGACCCTAGCTACCTGCTCGCCCACATATTCAAAATCCAGGTTTTTCTATGAATACTTCTAAAAGTCACATACTGTATTTAAAAAAAAACATGCACGCTACTTTGCAAAATCATTTAGTACAGTACTATATAAATGCTAAGTAGTAATAAACCAAAGAATCTGCTACCTCATTTACCTTCAGAACTAAATCTACATATATTCCAGTTCCAAAGAACTAAATATATATCTAAATTCAATAAAAGTTGCAGAAAATCAAAAGTAGTGTATATACATTTCATTAAGAGAGGAAGTTCTAACCTTGTTTAAGCAATGACTAACTGAGCAAAGAACTTGATGCTGTTTAAGCCCACCTCTTAACAAAAACACCTTAACAGACATGATTGCATGGAAACACGTCAATGCAGCTACTGTATGTTCAATTAACTTATTCTTTAGAACTCGTGTGAACCATATGCCAATGCTAAAATTATTTTGTCAAATAAATGCAAATACTACAGGTTTCCTACCCAAAGGATAGAATTGCATTATGAAAACATTAAAGACTACTACAGCAAATTTCTCATATCTAAAGCATTTCCTTAGCAGTTTTGAAAATTGGACGGTATGTGTAAATTTAATGTACATTATCTTATCTTTTACCAAGTGTGATACTTTAAAATTCATTCCAAAAGAAGTAATATTAAAAAACACAAATTAGGAATGTGGGAATTCATATCAAGAGATATTGACACAATATGCAGTATAAAATTTGAAATTAGAGCAAAGCAACTGTAAGGGACCAAGATCACTAAATACAAAGGATAATAAAGCAGAGCATACAGGGTAACTACCTTGAGTTATGTACTGTACTGCAGTGAACCATTTATCCAGGGTAAACTGAACTTTAAATCCAGGCACTGAACTTCAACTCTTTAGTTCGGCCTCATAACCAATTATCAACTGACACCGAATAATAGGTTGCATATCCCCTCACCTAACCAATATATTACATTATCTCTAAATGTGAAAAAGCTTTTTAAAAGTTGAGAGATGACTGGCTGGTCTTGGTTTGGTACACATTGTACACTACCCAACTCTGAATACCAGAAAAGACAAACATGGTCAACTTATTCAGGTAGATGAATAAGTTGCTATCTATAAATCTCTGCTGCTATCAATTATTTAGACAATTATTTTTAAGAACTACAAACAAAACAAATGACACACTATCAAATATTTTAAAGAATTACATACTGTAAATAAGCAAATAATGAAAAATATGATTACAGTAAAAGTATCTACCCACTATACAAAAATGAATTTCTATATGTCAAAGTAATATACTGTATATTTATGTACAGTAAGTGTATACATATATATATATATATATATATATGTCGTACCTAGTAGCCAGAACGCACTTCTCAGCTACTATGCAAGGCCCAATTTGCCTAATAAGCCAAGTTTTCATGAATTGTTTTTCGACTACCTAACCTACCTAACCTAACCTAACTTTTTCGGCTACCTAACCTAACCTATAAAGATAGGTTAGGTTAGGTAGGGTTGGTTAGGTTTGGTCATATATCTACGTCAATTTTAACTCCAATACAAAAAAATTGACCTCATACATAATGAAATGGGTAGCTTTATCATTTCATAATCAAAAATCATTTCATATCATTTCATATCATTTCATTTGAGAAAATATATTAATTCGTGAAAACTTGGCTTATTAGGCAAATCGGGCCTTGCATAGTAGGCTGAGAAGTGCGTTCTGGCTACTAGGTACGACATATATATATATATATATATATATATATATATATATATATATATATATATATATATATATATATATCTATATATATATATATATATATATATATATATATATATATATATATATATATATATATATATATATATATATATATATTAGTAATGACATATATGACAGTAAAGAGAAACATAAGAAATAGAGAAAATTTGTGTTAGAATTATTAATCTTACTTTTTCGGTCATATTTAACAATATATATATATATATATATATATATATATATATATATATATATATATATATATATATATATATATATATATATATATATTTATATATATATATATATATATATATATATATATATATATATGCGAACAAGCCTGAATGGTCCCCAGGACAATATGCAACTGAAAACTCACACCCCAGAAGTGACTCAAACCCATACTCCCAGGAGCAACGCAACTGGTATGTACAAGACGCCTTAATCCACTTGACCATCATGACCGGACAAAATGAGGTGATAGCCGAGGCTATTTGAACCACCCCACCGCCGGCACTCGGAGTGCCGCCGGCACTTCCGAGTGCCGGCGGTGGGGTGGTTCAAATAGCCTCGGCTATCACCTCATTTTGTCCGGTCGTGATGGTCAAGTGGATTAAGGCGTCTTGTACATACCAGTTGCGTTGCTCCTGAGAGTATGGGTTCGAGTCACTTCTGGGGTGTGAGTTTTCAGTTATATATATATATATATATATTAGTATATTTTGGTAGCAGTCTTTCCTGTAGACATATTTTATTAAATATGACCGAAAAAGTAAGATTAATAATTCTAACACGAATTTTCTCAATCTTTCGTACATTATGCTTCACTGTTGGAGGTAAATCAAAAATCACTTCTCCAAAATTCATTTTTATTTCTAGTCTGACGCGACACGGGCGCGTTTCGTAAAACTTATTACATTTTCAAAGACTTCACAAATACACAACTGATTAGAACTTGGTTTCCCTGATTTTATATCTACATTTGAGTGAGGTGGGAAGGGTGATGTGGCATTACATTTGAGTAAGGTGGGAAGGATGATGTGGCATTAGAGGATATTAATAGGGTATTAAAAGTATCAACACAAGACAGAACACGAAACAATGGATATTGAATAGAAGTGTTTGTAGAAAGCCTATTGGTCCATATTTCTTGATGCTTCTATATTGGAGCGGAGTCTTGAGGTGGGTAGAATATAGTTGTGCAATAATTGGCTGTTGATTGCTGGTGTTGACTTCTTGATGTGTAGTGCCTCGCAAACGTCGAGCCGCCTGCTATCGCTGTATCTATCGATGATTTCTGTGTTGTTTACTTCAAGTTCTAATCAGTTGTGTATTTGTGAAGTCTTTGAAAATGTAATAAGTTTTACGAAATGCGCCCGTGTCGCGTCAGACTAGAAATAAAAATGAATTTTGGAGAAGTGATTTTTGATTTACCTCCAACAGTGAAGCATAATGTACGAAAGATTGAGAAAATTCGTGTTAGAATTATTAATCTTACTTTTTCGGTCATATTTAATAAAATATATATATATATATATATATATATATACCTAACCTATCTTAACCTAACCTAAACTAACATAACTAATTAAATAATTTGTTTTAATATAATATAAGAATATTATTTAAAATTAACCAATTGGAAACAATTGATTGAAAATAAAGAAAATCACTCAGCCTATTAGGCAAATCGGGCCTTGCATAGTAGGCCGAGAAGTGCGTTCTGGCTATGTACGACATAGTATATATATATATATATATATATATATATATATATATATATATATATATATATATATATATATATATATATATATATATATGTCGTACCTAGTAGCCAGAACTCACTTCTCAGCCTACTATGCGAGGCCCGATTTGCCTAATAAGCCAAGTTTTACTGAATTAATATATTTTCTCTAATTTTTTTCTTATGAAATGATAAAGCTACCCATTTCATTATGTATGAGGTCAATTTTTTTTTATTGGAGTTAAAATTAACGTAGATATATGACCGAACCTAACCAACCCTACCTAACCTAACCTAACCTATCTTTATAGGTTAGGTAGCCGAAAACGTTAGGTTAGGTT
This sequence comes from Procambarus clarkii, assembly GCF_040958095.1. Lineage (NCBI taxonomy): Eukaryota > Metazoa > Arthropoda > Malacostraca > Decapoda > Cambaridae > Procambarus > Procambarus clarkii. Next base: position 33,402,273 of record NC_091162.1, read on the forward strand.
AGGTTAGGTAGGTTAGGTTAGGTTGTCGAAAAAACATTAATTCATGAAAACTTGGCTTATTAGGCAAATCTGGCCTTGCATAGTAGGCTGAGAAGTGCGTTCTGGCTATTAGGTACGACATATATATATATATATATATATATATATATGTGTGTGTTTATGTATACTGTATGTACAGTATGTATGTATATACTATATGTACAGTATGTATGTATATACTGTATGTACAGTATGTATGTATATACTGTATGTACAGTATGTGCATACCGTATGTACAGTATGTATGTGTATACTGTATGTACAGTATGTATGTGTATACTGTATGTACAGTATGTATGTGTATACTGTATGTACAGTATGTATGTGTATACTGTATGTACAGTATGTGTATACTGTATGTACAGTATGTATGTATATACTGTATGTACAGTATGTGCATACCGTATGTACAGTATGTAAGTATATACTGTATGTACAGTATGTATGTGTATACTGTATGTACAGTATGTATGTGTATACTGTATGTACAGTATGTATGTGTATACTGTATGTACAGTATGTATGTGTATACTGTATGTACAGTATGTGTATACTGTATGTACAGTATGTGTATACTGTATGTACAGTATGTGTATACTGTATGTACAGTATGTGTATACTGTATGTACAGTATGTGTATACTGTATGTACAGTATGTATATACTGCATGTACAGTATGTATATACTGCATGTACAGTATGTATATACTGCATGTACAGTATGTATGCATGTATATACTGTATGTTCAGTATGTATATACTGTATATATATATACTGTATATATATATATACTGTATGTACAGTATGTATGCATGTATATACTGTATGTACAGTATGTGTGTATATATATATTGTATGTATGTATATACATACTGTATACATATATATACTGTATGTACAGTATGTATGTATATACATACTGTATGTACAGTATCTATGTATATACTGTATGTATAGTATGTATATATATACAGGATATGCAGTATGTATGAATGTATGTATATGTACAGTACAGTATATACAATGATGTACAGTATATACAATTTTTTTTTAATATTTGCTTTCAGTTAGACAATGATGCACTGTTCAGAAATTTGGAATCATTAACATTGAGAGAGGCACAAAGTTGCATAGTGTCAGACTCTGTGGTGGGAATTACATCCACTAATGATGCAGCACCTTATCACACTCGAGTTTAAATTTCTTGCACTAAAAATAAAGCAGTGTAATGCATGCATGTGTTTGATTATATGCACTCATCTAATTGTTTGCATGTAACTGTGGGGAGTAAACTTCAGCTCTTTAATTAGGCCTCATTACCAATAATCAACTGGCACTGAATAACCTTTGGGTTCCTGTGCTTGGCCTTTGGTCTAAATGTTCATCATCAATAATTAGCTTCATGATTTCATAAACCCCAAGAGTTCAAGTATATATATATATATATATATATATACAGTATACATTTAAATCAATAGAAATAGCAACTACTATCACTCCAAGTGCATTCAACTCCCTCAATACCCTTCACTTGGTGAATACAGTCAGCTCATAATTTGGAGGTCCTGACTCTTGCTCATTATTTTGCAAATGTTTGAGGTGAACTTCAGTAGCCATTAGCCAGACCCATCCTGCTGCTTGTCCATTTCCGTCTGCTTCAGCTTTCTGGGAGGAGCCCTTTGTGGCTCCCTGAATCATCTTGCTGACATAGCTTCCAACTACTAGGTTGCATCAGCCATGGATTTCTTAGGCCTACTGGGGGTCAGAACCAGAACCTGGCCTCCCCTCAAAGAGGTGCAGGGGGAAGATGATAATCCATCACATCACTGAGGAAGGCATCCAGAAAGTATAATGAAAACAGGTATAATGAAAATAGGTGGGATATTTTTCCCACCTGAAAACAGATGGGAAAAATCCCAACTCTCCTACACATTCAGGGATGGAGGGGGGGGGGGTTTGACTGAAGGAGCCCATACTCATTAAGAGCTTGAGCCCTTGGTTCTTACTCTGTGGTTAAAACTATATGACTGCTGAAAGGTTCCCAGCTCGTGCCTCTGTGGTGCAGGCTCCACTGTTTTTTTAGCTAAGTACTTTCGGGACTTTGCCTTTGTGGTGTTTTTGCGTAAAGAGTTGTGTAGTGTGAGCCTGGCATTTAGTGTGTGGAGCTGCATGTGCTTAGGACTTCCTTCCCTGTGCTCCATAGTATGCAAGGAGCACACTAGGGAGCATGTGTTTGGTGTTTCTTCTCTAGTGTGTTTGGGGGTTGCTCTCTTTGAGATCCTCACTTGAGGTGCCCTTGCTTTGGGTGAGTCAAGGGAAATTGTGTCATGGCCTGGGTTAGCAGCAGTGTTGGCTGGGGGGATGCACTGGTGGTTCTTATTCTTAACCCCTGGGCTGCTGCAATTATAGCCTGCATCATACTTAGGTACAAGAAACAACAGCAACAAAATTGGCTTATGAAAGTGTTAATTTGTGTACCCTGATCATGGGAAAAATATTAAACAAATTGTAAGGGGTATATTTTGGCTGCTATGGGGTGTGGAAGTTTGGCAAAAAAAAAAAAAAAATAAAAAAAAAAGTTGAATGTAATGAAATGCCATTTTCTGGGTGAAACCTGTAGGCTACCGGAGCTATCCAGGCTGATATAGTAACTATTAGCTTTCTGGAATCAAAGTGCATGGAGTTCTTGCCAACTGGAGACCACGAACAAGAACCTGGTCCTCCTCAGAGAGGCACGAGGAGTAATGGCCTATAGAAACCCCCGTATGGTTGGAAGCATTCCATGTCTGTCATCGACCAGGTCTGAAACCCAAAAAGATAGGCGCCCCAAAACAAATCCGTATTCTGGTGAAAATATTGCTACCAAAAGCCGAACGAGTGGACAGAACTTCCCAATGAAAATTAACCACTGTGCTGCACCGAGTTTATTGTGAAATTCCCCCTGTGCGCATGAAATAAAGTGTTCCCAAAAAATTATTTTTTCTTCGTAAAATGATAAATTCCCTTCCCTGAACATGTCTATGTAAAAATAAATACCAAATTCCACTTACTTTGGCTGTGGGGACGTGGACACGGTGCGCTGTGACGTCATCAGGACCTGGTCGCCCGTGCATGAATTGCCCAGACACGGTCGCGTGGGCCATTCAAGCACCGGGTGTTGCCACAAATATATTTTTAATTATTTGTTCTATGTATTTCCAATGCGGTTTAATTTTTTTTTTTTTTTTGTATATGATGCACATTTGTGTCCTTTACAATATGTATACAGTAGAACATTCATAATGTTCCATGGAACTGTGATACATGTGTCAGTAATGTGTCCACAATAAATATTTATTGTCAAAATATTACTTGTTAAAAATTCACTAAAATTATAATATGTACAGTTTCATTGTTTCACACACTATTTACACAGTAACACACTGAATTACACACTCAGTACTTCCGAAGTGAGTAATAATCAACGAAGTAGTCTATGGTGCACAGCGCGACTTCACTTTCTTTGCACCAGGTACAGATAAATTTTCGCTTCCAGTTTCTTCATTCTGTTTGCTTGCAAATAACGCACTCAAGTACACCCTTGGCTTTAGTACCTGTAGGTTGTATGTAGCCAAGCTTGTAAAGCATAAGGTAGAACTGAAAAGAATATAGGAAAAGATCAATTTGTAAGGTAGTCTTGAAAAGATCACTTTTTATGGTCCTACACAGGAAGAGATTCAGCTTCCCTCAAAAGAGTGTTCGTCAGTCAAAAAGAGATTCAGCTAGCCTCAAAGAGTGTCCGTCAGTCAAGAAGAGATTCAGCTATTCTTGAAAATATCTTTGGAAAACACCACCATAGAACCTGCTAAACACTGTTCATCTATGCTAATTGTATCAGATGCATCATCACTGAACGCAGAAAACGATTCATCTATGTATCATCTAAATAAATTGGAGATAGCATAGGATTGCAAGGATGACGCTCAGAGCTACAACTGGATACGCTCGCTGTATCATCCTCATAGGTGCTGTATCACTTGCATCCGACCTCTGTGTTAGGTCCTTATTGCGCCTAGCTTCACCAATATTATGACCCTTATGTTCTTCAATCAATAAGGTTTGAATTTCACTGACAGAGCGCTATTTTTCAACTCTGCATCGGGCAGATGTTTGGGAGCCAGAGGCGCGTGTGCCTTCGTAAGCCTCTGCATCACTCTCTTAAGCCTCTGCGTCCCTCTCTTGAGCCACTGTATCACTCTCTTCAGCCTCTGCATCATTCTCTTGGGCCTCTGCATCACTCTCTTGAGCCTCTGCATCACTCTCTTGAGCCTCTACATTCTCTCTTGACAATTGTATCCCTCTCTTAAGCCTCTGCATCACTCTCTTGAGCCTCTGCATCACTCTCTTGAGCTTCTGCATCACTCTCTTGAGCCTCTGCATCCTTCTCTTAAGCCTCTGCAACACTCTCTTCAGCCTCTGCATCACTCTCTTAAGCCTCTGCATCCCTCTCTTGATCATCTGCATCACTCTCTTGAGCCTCTGCGTAACTCTCTTGAGCCTCTGCATCACTCCCTTGAGCCTCTGCATCCCTCTCTTGAGCCTCTGCAACACTCTCTTGAGCCTCTGCATCACTCTCTTAAGCCACTGAATCTCTCTCTTGAGGCCTCTGCATCACTCTCTCGAGCCTCTGCATCACTCTCTTCATCCTCTGCATCACTCTCTTGAGCCTCTGCATCACTCTTCTCATCCTCTGCATCACTCTCTTGAGCCTCTGCATCACTCTCTTGAGCTTCTGCATCACTCTCTAGAGCCTCTGCATCACTCTCTTCAGCCTCTGCGTCACTCTCTTGAACCTCTGCATCACTCTCTTGATCCTCTGCTTCACTCTCTTGAGCCTCTGCATCACTCTCTTGAGCCTCTACATCACTCTCTTGAGCCTCTGCATCACTCTCTTCAGCCTCTGCATGACTTTCTTAAGCCTCTGCATCCCTCTCTTAAGCCTCTGCATCATTCTTTTGAGCCTCCGACTCACTCTCTTAAGCCTCTGCATCTCTCTTTTAAGCCTCTGTATCACTCTCTGGAGCCTCTGCATCCCTCTCGGGAGCCTCAGAATCCCTCTCTTGAGCCTCTGCAGCACTCTCTTGAGCCTCTTCATCATTCTCTTGAGCCTCTGCATCTCTCTCTTAAGCCTCTGCATCACTCTCTTGAGCCTCTGCATCACTCTCTTGAGCCTCTGCATCACTCTCTTGAGCTTCTGCATCCCTCTCTTAAGCCTCTGCAATACTCTCGTAAGCCTCTGTTTCCCTCTCTTGATCCTCTGCATCACTCTCATGAGCCTCTGCTTCACTCTCTTGATCGTCTGCATCACTCTCTTGAGCCTCTGCATCACTCTCTTCAGCCTCTGCATCACTCTCTTGAGCCTCTGCATCACTCTCCTGAGCCTCTGCATCCCTCTCGTAAGGCTCTGCAACACTCTTAAGCCTCTGCATCACTCTCTTAAGCCTCCGCCTTTCTCTCTTGAGCCTCTGAATCCCTCTCTTGAGCCTCTGCATCTCTCTCTGGAGCCTCAGCATCCCTCTCTTGAGCCTTTTGCAGCACTCTCTTGAGCCTCTGCATCTCTCTCGTAAGCCTCTGAATCACTCTCTTGAGCCTCTGCATCCCTCTCTAGAGCCTCTGTATCACTCTCTTAAGCCTCTGCATCACTCTCTTGAGCCTCGGAATCACTCATTTGAGCCGCTGCATCCCTCTCTTGAGCGTCTGCATCACTCTTTTCTGCCTCTACATCCCTCTCTTGAGCCTCTGCATTATTCTCCTTAGCCTCTGCATCACTCTCTTGAGCCTCTGCATCATTCTCCTTAGCCTCTACATCCCTTTCTTGAGCCTCTCCGTCACTCTCCTGAGCCTCGGCGTCCCTCTCTTAAGCCCCTGCATCACTCTCTTAAGTCTCAGCATAACTCTCTTAAGCCTCTGCATCCCTCTCTTGAGCCTCTGCGTCACTCTCTTGAGCCTCTGCATCACTCTGTTGAGCCTCTGCATCACTCTCGTAATCCTCTGAATCACTCTCTTGTGCCTCTGCATCCCTCTCTTGAGCCTCTGCATCACTCTCTTGAGCCTCTACTTCCCTCTCTTGAGCCTCTGCATCACTCTCCTGGGCCTCTGCATCCCTCTCCTAAGCGTCTGAATCACTCTGTTGAGCCTCTGCATCCCTCTCTTGAGCCTCTGCATCACTCTCTTGAGCCTCTACTTCTTTTTCTTGAGACTCTGCATCACTCTCCTGAGCCTCTGCATCCCTCTCTTAAGGCTCTGCAACACTCTCTTAAGCCTCTGCAACACTCTTCAGCCTCTGCATCACTCTCTTAAGCCTCTGCATCCCTTTCTTGATCCTCTGCATCACTCGCTTGAGCCTCTGCATAACTCTTTTGAGCCTCTGCATCACTCTCTTGACCCTCTGCGTCTCTCTCTTGAGCCTCTGCAACACTCTCTTCAGCCACTGCATCACTCTATTCAGCCTCTGCACCCCTCTCTTAACCCTCTGCATCACTCCCTTAAGCCTCTGCATCACTCTCTTGAGCCTCTGCATCACTCTCTTAAGCCTCTGCATCACTCTCGTAAGCCTCTAAATCACTTTCTTGAGCCTCTGCGTCCCTCTCTTGAGCATCTGCATCACTCTCTTCTGCCTGTGCATCCCTATCTTGAGCCTCTGCATTATTCTCCTAAGCCTCTGCATCACTCTCTTGAGCCTCTGCATCACTCTCATGGGCCTCAGCATCACACTCTTGAGCCTCTGCAACACTCTCTTCAGCGTCTGCATCCCTCTCTTGATCCTCTGCATCACTCTCGTAAGCCTCTGCATCACTCGCTTGAGCCTCTGCATAACTCTCTTGAGCCTCTGCATCACTCTCTTGAGCCTCTGCATCCATCTCTTGAGCCTCTGCATTATTCTCTTGAGCCTCTACATCCCTCTCTTAACCCTCTACATCATTCTCTTGAGCCCCTGCATCAATCTCATGAGCCTCTTCATCACTCTCTTAAGCCTCTGCATCACTCTCTTGAGCCCCTGCATCCCTCTCTTGAGCCTCTTCATCCCTCTATTAAACCTCTGCATCACTCTCTTGAGCCTCTGCATCCCTCTCTTGAGCCTCTGCGTCCCTCTATTAAGCCTCTGCATCACTCTCTTCAGCCTCTGCATCCCTCTCTTGAGACTCTGCATCACTCTCTTGAGCCTCTGCATCACTCCATTAAACCTCTGCATCCCTCTCTTGATCCTCTGCATCACTCTCTTGAGCCTCTGCATTATTCTCTTGAGCCTCTACATCCCTCTAACCCTCTTGAGCTCCTGCAACAAACTCTTGAGCCTCTGCATCACTCTCTTAAGCCTCTGCATCACTCTCTTGAGCTTCTCCGTCATTCTCTTGAGCCTCTGCATCCATCTCTTAAGCATCTACATCATTCTCTTGAGCCTCTGCATCTCTCTCTTGAGCCTCTGCATCACTCTCAAGTGCCTCTGCATCTTTCTCTTGTGCCTCTGCATCACTCTCGTAAACCTCTGCATCACTCTCTTAAGCCTCTGCATCATTCTTGTAAACCTCTGAATCACTCTCTTGAGCCTCTCCATCACTCTCTTGAGCCCCTGCATCCCTCTGTTGAGCCTCTGCATCACTCTCTTGAGCCTCTGCATCACCCTCTTAAGCCTCTTCATCCCTCTTTTGAGCCTCTGCATCACTTTCTTAAGCCTCTGCATCCCTTTCTTGAGCCTCTGCATCTCTCTCATGAACTCCTGCATTCCTCTCATGACCCTTTGCATCCCTCTCCTGAGCCTTAGCTTCACTCGCTTAAGCCTCTGCATCCCTCTCTTGAGCCTCTGCATCACTCTCAAGAGCCTCTGCATCCCTCTCTTGTGCCACTGCATTCCTCACTTGAGCCTCTGCATCTTTCTCTTGAGCCCCTGCATTCCTCTCTTGAGCCTCTGCATCCCTCTCCTGAGCCTCTGCATCCCTGTCTTTAGTCTCTGCATCATCTCTTAAGCCTCGGCATCACTCTCGTATGCCTCTGCATCACTCTCATAAGCCTCTGCATCCCTCTCTTGATTCTCTGCATCACTCTCTTGAGCCCTGCATCATTCTCTTGTGCTTCTGCATCCCTCTCTTAAGCCTCTACATCATTCTCTTGACCCTCTGCATCACTCTCTTGAGCCTCTGCATCACTTTCTTAAGACTCCGCCTTTCTCTCTTGAGCCTCTGAATCACTCTCTTGAGCCTCTGCGTCCCTCTCTGGAGCCTCAGCTTCCCTCTCTTGAGCCTTTTGCAGCACTCTCTTGAGCCTCTGCATCATTCTCTTGAGCCTCTGCATCCGTCTCTTAAGCCTCTGCATCACTCTCTTTAGCCTCTGCATCCCTCTATTAAGCCTCTGCATCATTCTCTTGAGCCTCTGCATCACTCTCTTAAACCTCTGCATCCCTCTCTTGATCTTTTACATCACTCTCTTGAGCCTCTGCATTATACTCTTGAGCCTCTACATCCCTCTCTTAACCCTCTACATCATTCTCTTGAGCCCCTGCATCAATCTCTTGAGCCTCTGCATCACTCTCTTAAGCCTCTGCATCACTCTCTTGAGCCTCTGCATCATTCTCTTGAGCCTCTGCATCCAACTCCTAAGCCTCTACATCATTCTCCTGAGCCTCTGCATCTCTCTCTTGAGCCTCTGCATCACTCTCAAGTGCCTCTGCATCTTTCTCTTGTGCCTCTGCATCCCTCACGTTAGCCTCTGCATCCCTCTCTTGAGCCTCTGCATACCTCTCTTTAGCCTATTTATCCCTCTCTTGAGCCTCTGCATCCCTCTCTTGTGCCTCTGCATCCCTCACGTTAGCCTTTGCATCCCTCTCGTGAGCCTCTACATACCTCTCTTTAGCCTATTTATCCCTCTCTTGAGCCTCTCCGTCACTCTCCTGAGCCTCGGCATCCCTCTCTTAAGCCTCGGCATCACTCTCTTGAGTCTCTACATAACTCTCTTAAGCCTCTGCATCACTCTGTTGAGCCTGTGCATCACTCTCGTAAGCCGGTGAATCACTCTCTTGTGCCTCTGAATCCCTCTCTTGAGCCTCTGCATCACTCTCTTGAGCCTCTACTTTTCCCTCTCTTGAGCATCTGCATCACTCTTCTGGGCCTCTGCATCCCTCTCCTAAGCCTCTGAATCACTCTCTTGAGCCTCTGCATCCCTCTCTTGAGCCTCTGCATCACTCTCTTGTGCCTCTACTTCCCTTTCTTAAGCCTCTGCATCACTCTCCTGAGCCTCTGCATCCCTCTCTTAAGGCTCTGCAACACTCTTCAGCGTCTGCATCACTCTCTAAGCCTCTGCATCCCTTTCTTGATTCTCTGCATCATTCGCTTGAGCCTCTGCATAACTCTCTTGAGCCTCTGCATCACTATCTTGAGCCTCTGCATCTCTCTCTTGAGCCTCTGCAACACTCTCTTCAGACTCTTCATCACTCTATTAAGCCTCTGCACCCCTCTCTTAAGCTTGTGCATCACTCTCTTAAGCCTCTGCATCACTCCCGTAAGCCTCTGCATCCCTCTATTGAGCCTCTGCATACCTCTCTTGAACTCCTGCATCCCTCTCTTGAGCCTCTGCATCCCTCTCTAGAGCCTTTGCATCACTCTCTTAAGCCTCTGCATCACTCTCTTGAGCCTCTGAATCCCTCTCATAAGCCTCTACATCATTCTCTTGAGCGTCTACATCACTCTCTTGAGCCTCTGCATCATTCTCTTAAGCCTCTCCATCTCTCTCTTCAGCCTCTGCATCACTCTCTTGAGCCTCTGCCTCCCTCTCTGGAGCCTCTGCATCCATCTCTTGAGCCTCGGCATCCCTCTCTTAAGCCTGTGCATCCCTCTCTTGAGCCTCTGCACCACTCTCTTAAGCCTCTGCATCACGCTCTCGAGTCTCTGCATCCCTCTCTTGAGCCTCTGCATCCCTCTCTTGAGCCTCTGCATCCCTCTGTTAAGTGTCTGCATCACTCTCTTAACCCTCTGCATCACTATCGTAAGCCTCTGAATCACTCTCTTGAGCCTCTGCATCCCTCTCTTGAGCCTCTGTATAACTCTCTTAAGCCTCTGTATCACTCACTTGAGCCTCTGCATCCCTCTCCTGAGCCTCTGCCTCACTCTCTTCAGCCTCTGCATCCCTCTCTTGAGCCTCTGCATCATTCTCCTTAGCCTCTGCATCACTCTCTTGAGCCTCTGCATCACTCTCATGAGCCTCTACATCCCTCTCTTGAGCCACTCCGTCACTCTCTTGAGCCTCTGCATCCCTCTCTTAAGCCTCTGCATCACTCTCTTGACCCTCTGCATCACTCTCTTGAGCCTCTGCGTCACTCTCGTAAGCCTCTGAATCACTATCTTGTGCCTATGCATCCCTCTCTTGAGCCTCTGCATCACTATCTTGAGCCTCTACTTCTATCTCTTGAGCCTCTGCATCACTCTCCTGAGCCTCTTCATCCCTCTCTTGAGCCACTCCGTCACTCTCTTGAGCCTCTGCATCCCTCTCTTAAGCCTCTGAATCACTCTCTTGAGCCTCTGCATCCCTCTCTTGAGCCTCTGTATCACTCTCGTAAGCCTCTGAATCACTCTCTTGTGCCTATGCATCCCTCTCTTGAGCCTCTACTTCTATCTCTAGAGCCTCTGCATCACTCTCCTGAGCCTCTGCATCCCTCTCTTAAGGCTCTGCAACACTCTCTTAAGCCTCTGCAACACTCTTCAGCGTCTGCATCACTCTCTTAAGCCTCTGCATCCCTTTCTTGATCCTCTGCATCAGTCGCTTGAGCCTCTGCATAACTCTCTTGAGCCTCTGCATCACTCTTTTGAGCCTTTGCATCTCTCTCTTGAGCCTCTGCAACACTCTCTTCAGCCTCTGCATCACTCTATTAAGCCTCTGCACCACTCTCTTAAGCCTCTGCATCACTCTCTTAAGCCTCTATATCACTCTCGTAAGCCTCTGCTTCCCTGTATTGAGCCTCTGCATCCCTCTCTTGAGCCTCTGCGTCACTCTCTTGAGCCTCTGCATCACTCTGTTGAGCCTCTGCATCACTCTGTTGAGCCTCTGCATCACTCACGTAAGCCTCTGAATCACTCTCTTGAGCCTCTGCGTCCCTCACTTGAGCCTCTGCATCACTCTCTTGAGCCTTTACTTCTATCTCTTCAGCCTTTGCATCACTCTCCTGAGCCTCTTCATCCCTCTCTTAAGGCTCTGCAACACTTTCTTAAGCCTCTGCAACACTCTTCAGCGTCTGCATCACTCTCTTAAGCCTCTGCATCCCTTTCTTGATCCTCTGCATCACTCGCTTGAGCCTCTGCATAACTCTTTTGAGCCTCTGCATCACTCTTTTGAGCCTCTGCATCTCTCTCTTGAGCCTCTGCAACACTCTCTTCAACCTCTGCATCACTCTATTCAGCCTCTGCACCACTCTCTTATGCCTCTGCATCACTCTCTTAAGCCTCGGCATCCCTTTCTTGATCCTCTGCATCAGTCGCTTGAGCCTCTGCATAACTCTCTTGAGCCTCTGCATCACTCTTTTGAGCCTTTGCATCTCTCTCTTGAGCCTCTGCAACACTCTCTTCAGCCTCTGCATCACTCTATTAAGCCTCTGCACCACTCTCTTAAGCCTCTGCATCACACTCTTAAGCCTCTATATCACTCTCGTAAGCCTCTGCTTCCCTGTATTGAGCCTCTGCATCCCTCTCTTGAGCCTCTGCGTCACTCTCTTGAGCCTCTGCATCACTCTGTTGAGCCTCTGCATCACTCACGTAAGCCTCTGAATCACTCTCTTGAGCCTCTGCGTCCCTCACTTGAGCCTCTGCATCACTCTCTTGAGCCTCTGCTTCTATCTCTTGAGCCTTTGCATCACTCTCCTGAGCCTCTTCATCCCTCTCTTAAGGCTCTGCAACACTTTCTTAAGCCTCTGCAACACTCTTCAGCGTCTGCATCACTCTCTTAAGCCTCTGCATCCCTTTCTTGATCCTCTGCATCACTCGCTTGAGCCTTTGCATAACTCTCTTGAGCCTCTGCATCACTCTTTTGAGCCTCTGCATCTCTCTCTTGAGCCTCTGCAACACTCTCTTCAGCCTCTGCATCACTCTATTCAGCCTCTGCACCACTCTCTTATGCCTCTGCATCACTCTCTTATGCCTCTGCATCACTCGCGTAAGCCTCTGCTTCCCTCTATTGAGCCTCTGCATCCCTCTCTTGAACTCCTGCATCCCTCTCTTGAGCCTCTGCATCCCTCTCTAGAGCCTTTGCATCACTCTCGTAAGCTCTGCATCACTCTCGTAAGCTCTACTCTCTTGAGCCTCTGCATCACTCTCTTGAGCCCTTGCATCCCTCTCTTGAGCCCCTGCATCCCACTCTTAACCTCTGCATCACTCTCTTAAGCCTCTGCATCACCCTCTTAAGCCTCTGCATCCCTCTTTTAAGCCTCTGCATGACTTTCTTAAGCCTCTGCATCCCTCTCTTGAGCCTTTGCATCCCTCTCTTGAACTCCTGCATCCCTCGCTTGAGCCTCTGCATCCATCTCTTGAGGCTTTGCATCACTCTCGTAAGCCTCTGCATCCCTCTCTTGATCCTCTGCATCACTCTCGTAAACCTCTGCATCACTCTCTTGAGCCTCTGCATCCCTCTCCTGAGTCTCTGCAACACTATCTTCAGCCTCTGCATCACTCTCTTCAGCCTCTGAATACCTCTCTTGAGCCTCTGAATCTCTCTCTTGAGCCTCTGCATCACTCGCTCGAGCCTCTGCTTCCCTTTCTTGATTCTCTGCATCACTCTCTTGAGCCTCTGCGTCATTATCTTCATCCTCTGCATCACTATCATGAACCTTTGCATCACTCTCATGAGCATCTGCATCAATCTCTTGAGCCTCTGCATCACTCTCTTGAGCTCTGCATCACTCTCTTAAGCCTCTGCATCCCTCTCTTCATCCTCTGCATCACTCTCTTGAGCCTCTGCATCATTCTATTGAGCCTCTGCATCCCTCTCTTAAGCCTCTGCATCACTCTCTTCAGCCTCTTCATCTCTCTCTTAAGCCTCTGCAACGCTCTCTTCAGCGTCTGCATCACTCTCTTAAGCCTCTACATCATTCTCTTAAGCCTCTGCATCACTCTCTTAAGCCTCTGCATCTCTCTCTTCAGCCTCTGCATCACTCTCTTGAGCCTCTGCATCCCTCTCTGGAGCCTCTGCATCCCTCTCTTGAGCCTCTGCATCAATTTCTTAAGCCTTTTCAACACTCACTTAAGCCTCTGCATCATCTCTCGTAAGCCTCTGAATCACTCTCTTGAGCCTCTGCATCCCTCTCTTGAGCCTCTGCATCCCTCTCTTGAGCCTCTGCATCACTCTCTTAGCCTCTGCATCACTCTCCTTAAGCCTCTGCATCACTCTCTTGAGCCTCTGCATCACTCTCTAGAGCCTCTGCATCACTTTCTTAAGCCTCTGCATCACTCTCTTAAGCCATCTGCATCACTCTCTTGATCCTCTGCTTCACTCTCTTAAGCCTCTGCATCACTCTCTTGAGCCTCTGCATCACTCTATTGAGCCTCTGCATCACTCTCTTTAGCCTCTGCATGACTCTCTCAAGCCTCTGCATCCCTCTCTTGATCCTCTGCATCCCTCTCTTGGGCCTCTGCATCCCTCTCTTAAGCCTCTACATCATTCTTTTGAGCCTCTGACTCACTCTCTTAAGCCTCTGCATCTCTCTTTTCAGCCTCTGTATCACTCTCTGGAGCCTCTGCATTACTCTCTTGAACCTCTGCTTCACTCTATTGATCGTCTGCATCACTCTCTTTAGCCACTGCATGACTCTCTCAAGCCTCTGCATCCCTCTCTGGAGCCTCTGCATCCCTCTCTTGAGCCTCTGCAACTCTCTCTTCAGCCTCTGCATCATTCTGTAGAGCCTCTGCATCAATCTCTTCAGCCTCTGCATCACTCTCTTTAGCCTCTGTTTCCCTCTCTTGATCCTCTGCATTACTCTCTTGAACCTCTGCTTCACTCTATTGATCGTCTGCATCACACTCTTGAGCCTCTGCATCACTCTCCTGAGCCTCTGCATCCCTCTCTTAAGGCTCTACATCATTCTTTTGAGCCTCTGACTCACTCTCTTAAGCCTCTGGGTTCAGGAGGCCATCTGTGTCCCCTCAGATGGTCTCCCTTATCACAGTTTGTGTCTATGGATGTGTGTGAGTGTGTGAGTGTGAGTGTCATTGTAAGTTTCCGGGTGAGTGCGGGTGTCCCTGTGAGTGTCTGGATGATTATGTGTCCGGTTACATCTGTGGTTTCAGGAGGCCATCTGTGTTCCCTCAGAGGGTCTCCCTTATCACAGTCTATAGGTGTGTGTGTGTGTGTGTGTGTGTGTGTGTGAGTGTCCGGATTTATGTGAGGTTTGGTTCCAGGAACCATTTGTGTCCCTCCTACCCCAAATCTCCTCCCTGATTCCCACCGTGGGTTCGAATCCCAGGTGATTAGACATACCCTAGGTCTACGGATCCAAGGTATCCATCCGTGGGCCCAACGGATTTCACCCCTTCCCCACTTTCCTAGGGCCAGGCCAATTCCAGCTATCCGGGGAACCTGTCGAAACAGAGGCAGCTACAGGAGGGGACACACAAATATTTGTGCCCTGCAGTTACACAACCGTTCCGACAGGCTCGATCGCAATCTATCCAGATGAGAACACGTTCTCCTCCGACTAGACCACGCTGGAGTCGCTGTATTTTTAAAATTTGGTTCCTTTATTTATAGTTAGTATTTTTGGTGTATTAATTGATATGTTTTATATTTGTAATGACTTAGGTAGAGTGATTTATTGAGTCGGGGGAGGTGGGGGGAGCGGGTGGGGGGGGGGGGCTTAGCGTGTGTAGATTATACGAGATCGTGGTTAGTTAGTATTTATCTAGTTGTGTTCACCTAGTTGTTCTTGCGAGGGTTGAGCTCTGCTCTTTCGGCCCGCCTCTCAACTGTCAGTCAATCAATTTTTACTAGCTAATAAAAAAAAAATTCCACATACACACACCCAGAAAGCAGCCCGTAACAGGTGCCCAAGTACCTATGTACTGCTAGGTAAGAGGAGCATCAGAATGAATGAAACTCTACTGATTTTGGTTTGCGCCATCACCGGGGGATCGAACTTTGACCCTAGGATTACGAGTCGAGAGCGCTGTCCAATCAGCTATAAAGCCCTCTAGTGTGTGAATTGGTGTAAAAGATAATTTGGGAGAGGTTAATGGAAAGGAATGATGTTTGGTGGCCTTGAAGGCGCTGGCTAGAAGAGGGTTGCCAGTTATGAATTTAAATTATAAATTTATTAAGATAGGATATATATGCAAAAGACGTTGTGAGAGATAGTAAGAAAAGTGTTTCTGACTGAGGTTAGGTACTGTGTGATTGACTTGTATGTTAGGAAAAAGAATATTTATCAGAAACATAGATGATCTTTAGAAATGTTTGTTTGCAAATAGTTGCAAATTATTGGGTAAAAAGCCAATGGTTACCGTACCTTGAACAAACACACGTGAGCACAATTAGTCGACGGGGGACAGAGAGTGAGAGTGAACAGCGAAATAGTAACAAAAAATGTGACAATAATGGGAAACTATGTCATTCAAACGTATACATGTTAACCATATAAATTACAGTAACACAAAACGCGCGCATACGTACATATGTCAATCAATTTACATAAATAAACATTCACTAATATGTACCTTTAAAATGGACACATACAGATAATTACCGTACATATGTCAGATTAATTACAGGTACACATAAACACATATAGCTTCACGTGTCTGTCGGTCATGACAATTGTACACATGGATACGAATACAAAACAGTCCATTATCAACTAGTGTGTGTGTGTGTGTGTGTGTGTAGGTGTATTCTCACCTGGTTCTGTTTGCAGGGGTTGAGCTCTGGCTCTTTGGTCCCGCCTTTATGTGTGTGTGTGTATTTTCTTTAAAAATGTTATATTTATATATATATATATATATATAAATATATATATATATATATATATATATATATATATATATATATATATATATATATATATATATATATATATATATATTGTTGGGGTTTTAAGTCTCTTCTCTCTAGTCTGGGGTGAGCAATAGTTATGCTCACGGTCACTCACCGTAGCCCTGCGGGTCTTCACTCGATCCTCACGGCGCCACTGCACGCCAGGAGAGTCTCCCAGTCAATCTTAACGGCCTCTTATTAAGAAAGAGTGAGAACACGACTCGTTCACATCGACTGTCGTGTGCCCTCCCCAACAATCGGGCTCTACGGTTAATCACAAAGTCGCCAACTGGTGTTTTTAGGTGGCCAGTAACACCATCAGTGGACTGGTGTATTCAGTGGTAGCCTTGGCAAGGTCACACTCAAAAGATCAGGAATCAGGCAGGTACTTATTGTTATCACTCTATGTTTACCAGTATAATATAGCCACAAGATCAATGGAGGGGATGATAAAAACACAAAGAGAGTTTTGTATTTTACTTAAAATGTATGAAAGATGTCACAAGGCCACACAATAATCGATAAATCAACTGATCCTGACGCGGCCGGTAATTCCCACGGATATTATGCGATCGCTAGAGGACAACATTCTCCCCTCCTCATCAAGTGTCAAGAACAGCTGATCGCAATGGCCTCTCCGCGCGAACTTTGCTTGCTTTCTAGATTCACGCGCGCTGTTTCTTTAAATTCTCCAATATTACTAGAAACTCGCACACTCTATATTGGCTAAATAAACCGGATTACTCAGTTACACTGTACTCAGGCTCAAACAGTCTTTCCTACAATCAATGCTATAATGATTCACTGTAATGGCTTTACATTGTTCTTCACTCAACCATATATTATGAAATATTAACACTGGAGTTTTCAGTACTTTCTCTCGTGGGCGATAACGCAATAATTCACTGTACTCACAAATGATTATTCACTGAATGAACATAGACATATATATGGTATATAAATCAATCATCAATACATGGAAAATAAATAGTTTCTGGGCACATAGCCTAACCTCCAAATACTGGCATAATATTATATATAATTTACCACTATATGTTCATATCAAAATCTATAGAAAGATATACACAACACAGTAAATTCATCACTGGTTCCTGGTGCCTGTACACACCAATAATCAACATGAATATTACAAGTACCCTTGATAGTACTGTCTAGCACACTGGTGCTTTACCATGACATGGGTGAGACTTGCTCACGACATATAAAATCCTCAGGCTAGATAATATAGCCGAATAACATAGCTAACTAAAGGGGAATGGGGAGGGAACTAGAAACACCTACTTCACCCTATCCTCCGATGAGAGTCGAGATGTAGCTCCTGGTCCTCGTGTCGGGAACGCCCCCACACTACACGTCGTCGTGTCCTACCAGAGCCTCTCGTCGTCCCACCGTTTAGCGCGTCGTCTCCGTGCCTCCTCACTGCAGGTTCGTCCTCTTCCTTGACTTCTTGAAGGTTGGAGTCGGTCTCCTGGCCGTCGTCTTCTCCCAGCAACGGCTGTCGCCTACATCTCAGCTACAGTCGTCCGGTTTCCCCAAATAGTCCTCTCTTCCTCAGCTACCCAGTGGCTCTGTCAGCCACTACGCTGTCACGAACTGGTGAATTGCCACAGACGTCAACATACGTCACTGCACGGCTTCACTGCTACTGGCACAGTACCTGACTGGAGCACTTGTTGCTCAAATAACCGTCAATTCCCTCTTCTGGTCCAACACATGGACTAGGGAAGACTTCTCAGAGTACTGGCGGACTTCAGGTGACGCGTAAATCCACGGGAGCGAGATACAACTGTCCAACTGACAGGACCATCCGTCGCACGTCCGACCTCTATGACGTGTCGTGTCTGACTGCTGGCGCCAGCTCGGCGCGCTGGCCGGACCCCCTTCCTTCGTGACGTCACTTTTGCCACGGGAGGTTTTCATTGGCTCCCGGTGCCACATTGCTGTCGGTGACCAATCCGGTGTCACTGACGTCACACGGTTTTGGCGGGAGATCAGGGAGGTAAGCGCCATCTTGGCTCCCTAAAGGGCCTAAACCACAGGCCAAAATATTACTATTTCACAAATTTCTCGGCTCTCCGAGAACACTTCACTCTCTCCCATATATCAAATTGTAGCCTGCAACGTAGAGAATGCTTGGGAAAAGTAGACATGACTCTTACTGCAGGCGTGGGAGAATTATAAGGGGGGACACTAATGCCCCGAAATCATCTCAAGATATAACCTTGTGACTCCGTCACAATTGTAAATTGTAAAATTGATTGTAAATGTGACTCCGTCACATAGAGTCGTGTTCTCACTCTTTCTTAATAAGAGGCCGTTAAGATTGACTGGGAGACTCTCCTGGCTTGCAGTGGCGCCGTGAGGATCGAGTGAAGACCCGCAGGGCTACGGTGAGTGACCGTGAGCATAACTATTGCTCACCCCAGACTAGAGAGAGTGTATTTTCTTTAAAAATGTGATATTTATATATATATATATATAAATATATATATATATATATATATATATATATATATATATATATATATATATATATATATATATATATATGTCGTACCTAGTAGCCAGAACTCACTTTTCAGCCTACAATGCAAGGCCCGATTTGCCTAATAAGCCAAGTTTTCATGAAATAATATATTTTCTCTAATTTTTTTCTTATGAAATGATAAAGCAACCCATTTCATTATGTAAGAGGTGAATTTTTTTTTATTGGAGTTAAAATTAACGTAGATATATGACCGAACCTAACCAACCCTACCTAACCTAACCTAACCTATCTTTATAGGTTAGGTTAGGTTAGGTAGCCGAAAAAGTTAGGTTAGGTTAGGTTAGGTAGGTTAGGTAGTCGAAAAGCAATTAATTCATGAAAACTTGGCTTATTAGGCAAATCGGGCCTTGCATAGTAGGCTCAGAAGTGAGTTCTGGCTACTAGGTACGACATATATATATATATATATATATATATATATATATATATATATATATATATATGTCGTACCTAGTAGCCAGAACTCACTTCTCAGCCTACTATGCATGGCCCGATTTGCCTAATAAGCCTAGTTTTCATGAATTAATGTTTTTTCGACAACCTAACCTACCTAACCTAACTTAACCTAACGTTTTCGGCTACCTAACCTAACCTAACCTATAAAGATAGGTTAGGTTAGGTTAGGTAGGGTTGGTTAGGTTCGGTCATATATCTACGTTAATTTTAACTCCAATAAAAAAAAATTGACCTCATACATAATGAAATGGGTAGCTTTATCATTTCATAAGAAAAAAATTAGAGAAAATATATTAATTCAGTAAAACTTGGCTTATTAGGCAAATCGGGCCTCGCATAGTAGGCTGAGAAGTGAGTTCTGGCTACTAGGTACGACATATATATATATATATATATATATATATATATATATATATATATATATATATATATATATATATGTCGTACCTAGTAGCCAGAACGCACTTCTCAGCCTACTATGCAAGGCCAAATTTGCCTAATAAGCCAAGTTTTCCTGAATTAATATATTTTCTCTAATTTTTTTCTTATGATATGATAAAGCTACCCATTTCATTATGTATGAGGTCAATTTTTTTTTATTGGAGTTAAAATTAACGTACATATATGACCGAACCTAACCAACCCTACGTAATCTAACCTAACCTATCTTTATAGGTTAGGTTAGGTTAGGTAGCCGAAAAAGTTTGGTTAGGTTAGGTTAGGTAGGTTAGGTAGTCGAAAAAACATTAATTCACGAAAACTTGGCTTATTAGGCAAATTAGCCCTTGCATAGTAGGCTGAGAAGTGAGTTCTGGCTATTAGGTACGACATATATATATATATATATATATATATATATATATATATATATATATATATATATATATATATATATATATATATATATATATGTCGTACCTAATAGCCAGAACGCACTTCTCAGCCTACTATTCAAGGCCCGATTTGCCTAATAAGCCAAGTTTTCATGAATTAATGTTTTTTCGTCTACCTAACCTACCTAACCTAACCTAACCTAGCTTTTTTTGGCTACCTAACCTAACCTTACCTATAAATATAGGTTAGGTTAGGTTAGGTAGGGTTGGTTAGGTTCGGTCATATATCTACGTTAATTTTAACTCCAATAAAAAAAAATTGACCTCATACATAGAGAAAAGGGTTGCTTTATCATTTCATAAGAAAAAAATTATAGTAAATATATTAATTCAGGAAAACTTGGCTTATTAGGCAAATCGGGCCTTGAATAGTAGGCTGAGAAGTGAGTTCTGGCTACTAGGTACGACATATATATATATATATATATATATATATATATATATATATATATATATATATATATATATATATATATATAATGCACAGACTACCCTATTCCAGTAGCTGAAGTTTATAAATTTTTAGACACTCAGCCCACCAGGGGACTCGAACACTGGCCAACAAGGTGGCAGTTGCATGCTGTATCCAATACACTATACTTCAAAGCCATAAGAGAGGTAGGAATTCTGGGGTATTTAACCAACCAGAACTCCAATCCCCTCCCAGGCAATGAGATAGTGTGGGACCACGGATGCTCTTTCATCGGTTCTGTTATATGGGAAAATTCAGTGCCAAATGCTTAATGCACAGACTACCCTATTACAGTAGCTGAAGTTTATAACTTTTTAGACACTCAACCCACCAGGGGACTCGAACACTGGCCAACAAGGTGGCAGTTGCATGCTGTATCCACTACATTATACTTTAAAGCCATAAGAGAGGTAGGAATTCTGGGGTATTTAACCAACCAGAACTCCAATCCTCTCCCAGGCAATGAGATAGTGTGGGACCTCGGATGCTCTTTCATCGGTTCCTGTTATATGGGAAAACTCAGTGCCAAATGCTTAATGCACAGACTACCCTATTACAGTAGCTGAAGTTTATAACTTTTTAGACACACAACCCACTAGGGGACTCGAACACTGGCCAACAAGGTGGCAGTTGCATGCTGTATCCACTACACTATACTTCAAAGCCATAAGAGAGGTAGGAATTCTGGGGTATTTAATCAACCAGAACTCCAATCCTCTCCCAGGCAATGAGATAGTGTGGGACCTCGGATGCTCTTTCATCGGTTCCTGTTATATGGGAAAACTCAGTGCCAAATGCTTAATGTACAGACTACCCTATTCCAGTAGCTGAAGTTTATAACTTTTTAGACACTCAACCCACCAGGGGACTCGAACACTGGCCAACAAGGTGGCAGTTGCATGCTGTATCCAATACACTATACTTCAAAGCCATAAGAGAGGTAGGAATTCTGGGGTATTTAACCAACCAGAACTCCAATCCCCTCCCAGGCAATGAGATAGTGTGGGACCACGGATGCTCTTTCATCGGTCCCTGTTATATGGGAAAATTCAGTGCCAAATGCTTAATGCACAGACTACCCTATTACAGTAGCTGAAGTTTATAACTTTTTAGACACACAACCCACCAGGGGACTCGAACACTGGCCAACAAGGTGGCAGTTGCATGCTGTATCCACTACACTATACTTCAAAGCCATAAGAGAGGTAGGAATTCTGGGGTATTTAACCAACCAGAACTCCAATCCTCTCCCAGGCAATGAGATAGTGTGGGACCTCTGATGCTCTTTCATCAGTATTTTTATTTTCATCTATTTTTTCTTTCTTTCATCTTACATCTTTCATCTTTTCTATTCTTTCATCTATTTTTAATGACTTACGTAGAGTGATTTAGGGAGTCGGGGGAAGTGAGGGCGGTGGGGGGGGGGGGGGGGTAGCGTGTGTAGTAGATTATACGAGATCGTGTTTAGTTAGTATTTATCAATATATATATATATATATATATATATATATATATATATATATATATATATATATATATATATATATATATATATATATATATATATATATATATATATATATATATATATATATATATATATGTGTGTGTGTGTGTGTGTGTACTCACCTAATTGTGCTTGCGGGGGTTGAGCTCTGGCTCTTTGGTCCCGCCTCTCAACCGTAGTGTGTGTGTGTGTGTGTGTGTGTGTGTGTGTGTGTGTGTGTGTGTGTGTGTGTGTGTGTGTGTGTGTGTGTGTATTTTCTTTAAAAATGTCATATTTATAATATATATGTATATTTAAATATTGATATGAGCCTGTATGGATATGGAGCCTGTGGGTCCAGGAGGCCATCTGTGTCCCCTCAGATGGTCTCCCTTATCACAGTTTGTGTCTATGGATGTGTGTGAGTGTGTGAGTGTGAGTGTCATTGTAAGTGTCCGGGTGAGTGCGGGTGTCCCTGTGAGTGTCCGGATGATTATGTGTCCGGTTACATCTGTTGTTTCAGGAGGCCATCTGTGTCCCCTCAGAGGGTCTCCCTTATCACAGTCTATGGGTGTGTGTGTGTGTGTCCCTGTTAATGTTCGGATAAGGGTGTGTGTGTGTGTACTCACCTAGTTGTGTTTGCGGGGGTTGAGCTCTGGCTCTTTGGTCCCGCCTCTCAACCGTCAATCAACAGGTGTACAGATTCCTGAGCCTATCGGGCTCTGTCTTATCTACACTTGAAACTGTGTATGGAGTGAGCCTCCACCACATCACCCCCTAATGCATTCCATTTGTCAACCACTCTGACACTAAAAAAGTTCTTTCTAATATCTCTGTGGCTCATTTGGGCACTCAGTTTCCACCTGTGTCCCCCTTGTGCGTGTTCCCCTTGTGTTAAATAGACTGTCTTTATCTACCCTATCAATCCCCTTCAGAATCTTGAATGTGGTGATCATATCCCCCCTAACTCTTCTGTCTTCCAGCGAAGTGAGGTTTAATTCCCGAAGTCTCTCCTCGTAGCTCATACCTCTCAGCTCGGGTACTAGTCTGGTGGCAAACCTTTGAACCTTTTCCAGTTTAGTCTTATCCTTGACTACATATGGACTCCATGCTGGGGCTGCATACTCCAGGATTGGCCTGACATATGTGGTATACAAAGTTCTGAATGATTCTTTACACAAGTTTCTGAATGCCGTTCGTATGTTGGCCAGCCTGGCATATGCCGCTGATGTTATCCGCTTGATATGTGCTGCAGGAGACAGGTCTGGCGTGATATCAACCCCCAAGTCTTTTTCCTTCTCTGACTCCTGAAGAATTTCCTCTCCCAGATGATACCTTGTATCTGGCCTCCTGCTCCCTACACCTATCTTCATTACATTACATTTGGTTGGGTTAAACTCTAACAACCATTTGTTCGACCATTCCTTCAGCTTGTCTAGGTCTTCTTGAAGCCTCAAACAGTCCTCTTCTGTTTTAATCCTTCTCATAATTTTAGCATCGTCCGCAAACATTGAGAGAAATGAATCGATACCATCCGGGAGATCATTTACATATATCAGAAACAAGATAGAACCGAGTACAGAGCCCTGTGGGACTCCACTGGTGACTTCACGCCAATCGGAGGTCTCACCCCTCACCGTAACTCTCTGCTTCCTATTGCTTAGATACTCCCTTATCCACTGGAGCACCTTACCAGCTACACCTGCCTGTCTCTCCAGCTTATGTACCAGCCTCTTATGCGGTACTGTGTCAAAGGCTTTCCGACAATCCAAGAAAATGCAGTCCGCCCAGCCCTCTCTTTCTTGCTTAATCTGTGTCACCTGATCGTAGAATTCTATCAAGCCTGTAAGGCAAGATTTACCCTCCCTGAATCCATGTTGGCGATTTGTCACGAAGTCCCTTCTCTCCAGATGTGTTACCAGGTTTTTTCTCACGATCTTCTCCATCACCTTGCATGGTATACAAGTCAAAGACACTGGCCTGTAGTTCAGTGTGTGTGTGTGTGTGTGTGTGTGTGTGTGAGTGTCCGGATTTATGTGAGGTTTGGTTCCAGGAACCATTTGTGTCCCTCCTACCCCAAATCTCCTCCCTGATTCCCACCGTGGGTTCGAATCCCAGGTGATTAGACCTACCCTAGGTCTACGGATCCAAGGTATCCATCCGTGGGCCCAACGGATTTCACCAATTCCCCACTTTCCTAGGGCCAGGCCAATTCCAGCTATCCGGGGAACCTGTCGAAACAGAGGCAGCTACAGGAGGGGACACACAAATATTTGTGCCCTGCAGTTACACAACCGTTCCGACAGGCTCGATCGCAATCTATCCAGATGAGAACACGTTCTCCTCCGACTAGACCACGCTGGAGTCGCTGTATGTTTAAAATTTGGTTACTTTATTTATAGTTAGTATTTTTGGTGTATTAATTGATTTGTTTTATATTTTTAATGACTTACGTAGAGTGATTTAGGGAGTCGGGGGAAGTGAGGGCGGTGGGGGGGGGGGGTGGGGGGGGTAGCGTGTGTAGTAGATTATACGAGATCGTGTTTAGTTAGTATTTTATCAAGTTGTGTTCACCTAGTTGTTCTTGCGAGGGTTGAGCTCTGCTCTTTCGGCCCGCCTCTCAACTGTCAGTCAATCAATTTTTACTAGCTAATAAAAAAAAATTCCACATACACACACCCAAAAAGCAGCCTGTAACAGATGTCTAATGCCCAAGTACCTATGTACTGCTAGGTAAGAGGAGCATCAGAATGAATGAAACTCTGCTGATTTTCGTTTGCGCCATCACCGGGGGATCGAACTTTGACCCTAGGATTACGAGTCGAGAGCGCTGTCCACTCAGCTATAAAGCTCTCTAGTGTGTTAATTGGTGTAAAAGATAATTTGGGAGAGGTTAATGGAAAGGAATGATGTTTGGTGGCCTTGAAGGCTCTGGCTAGAAGAGGGTTGCCAGTTATGAATTTAAAGTATAAATTTATTAAGATAAGATGTATATGAAAAAGACGTTGCGAGAGATAGTAAGAAAAGTGTTTCTGACTGAGGTTAGGTACTGTGTGATAGACTTGTATGTTAGGAAAAAGAATATTTATCAGAAAAATAGATGATCTTTAGAAATGTTTGTTTGCAAATAGTTGCAAATTATTGGGTAAAAAGCCAATGGTTACCGTACCTTGAACAAACACACGTGAGCACAATTAGTAGACGGGGGTCAGAGAGTGAGAGTGAACAGCGAAACAGTAACAAAAAATGTGACAATAAGGGGAAACTATGTCATTCAAACGTATACATGTTAACCATATAAATTACAGTAACACAAAACGCGCGCATACGTACATATGTCAATCAATTTACATAAATAAACAGTCACTAATATGTACCTTTAAAATGGACACATACAGATAATTACCGTAAACATGTCAGTTTAATTACAGGTACACATAAACACATATAGCTTCACGTGTCTGTCGGTCATGACAATAGTACACATGGATACGAATACAAAACAGTCCATTATCAACTAGTGTGTGTGTGTGTCTGTGTGTAGGTGTATTCTCACCTGGTTCTGTTTGCAGGGGTTGAGCTCTGGCTCTTTGGTCCCGCCTTTGTGTGTGTGTGTATTTTCTTTAAAAATGTTATATATATATATATATATATATATATATATATATATATATATATATATATATATATATATATATATATATATATATATATATATATATATATATATATATATATGAATGAATTATATATGAATATATATATATATATATATATATATATATATATATATATATATATATATATATATATGCGAACAAGCCTGAATGGTCCCCAGGACATATGCAACTGAAAACTCACACCCCAGAAGTGACTCGAACCCATACTCCCAGAAGCCACGCAACTGGTATGTACAAGACGCCTTAATCCACTTGACCATCACGACCGGACATAATGAGGTGATAGCCGAGGCTATTTGAACCACCCCACCGCCGGCACTCGGATAGTTATCTTGGGCATAGCATTTTACCAAATCACCTCATTCTTTGGGGCACACGTGAGGAACACAAATGCGAACAAGCCTGAATGGTCCCCAGGACATATGCAACTGAAAACTCACACCCCAGAAGTGACTCGAACCCATACTCCCAGAAGCCACGCAACTGGTATGTACAAGACGCCTTAATCCACTTGACCATCACGACCGGACATAATGAGGTGATAGCCGAGGCTATATGAACCACCCCACCGCCGGCACTCGGATAGTTATCTTGGGCATAGCATTTTACCAAATCACCTCATTCTTTGGGGCACACGTGAGGAACACAAATGCGAACAAGCCTGAATGGTCCCCAGGACATATGCAACTGAAAACTCACACCCCAGAAGTGACTCGAACCCATACTCCCAGATGCCACGCAACTGGTATGTACAAGACGCCTTTATCCACTTGACCATCACGACCGGACATAATGAGGTGATAGCCGAGGCTATATGAACCACCCCACCGCCGGCACTCGGATAGTTATCTTGGGCATAGCATTTTACCAAATCACCTCATTCTTTGGGGCACACGTGAGGAACACAAATGCGAACAAGCCTGAATGGTCCCCAGGACATATGCAACTGAAAACTCACACCCCAGAAGTGACTCGAACCCATACTCCCAGAAGCCACGCAACTGGTATGTACAAGACGCCTTAATCCACTTGACCATCACGACCGGACATAATGAGGTGATAGCCGAGGCTATATGAACCACCCCACCGCCGGCACTCGGATAGTTATCTTGGGCATAGCATTTTACCAAATCACCTCATTCTTTGGGGCACACGTGAGGAACACAAATGCGAACAAGCCTGAATGGTCCCCAGGACATATGCAACTGAAAACTCACACCCCAGAAGTGACTCGAACCCATACTCCCAGAAGCCACGCAACTGGTATGTACAAGACGCCTTAATCCACTTGACCATCACGACCGGACATAATGAGGTGATAGCCGAGGCTATATGAACCACCCCACCGCCGGCACTCGGATAGTTATCTTGGGCATAGCATTTTACCAAATCACCTCATTCTTTGGGGCACACGTGAGGAACACAAATGCGAACAAGCCTGAATGGTCCCCAGGACATATGCAACTGAAAACTCACACCCCAGAAGTGACTCGAACCCATACTCCCAGAAGCCACGCAACTGGTATGTACAAGACGCCTTAATCCACTTGACCATCACGACCGGACATAATGAGGTGATAGCCGAGGCTATATGAACCACCCCACCGCCGGCACTCGGATAGTTATCTTGGGCATAGCATTTTACCAAATCACCTCATTCTTTGGGGCACACGTGAGGAACACAAATGCGAACAAGCCTGAATGGTCCCCAGGACATATGCAACTGAAAACTCACACCCCAGAAGTGACTCGAACCCATACTCCCAGAAGCCACGCAACTGGTATGTACAAGACGCCTTAATCCACTTGACCATCACGACCGGACATAATGAGGTGATAGCCGAGGCTATATGAACCACCCCACCGCCGGCACTCGGATAGTTATCTTGGGCATAGCATTTTACCAAATCACCTCATTCTTTGGGGCACACGTGAGGAACACAAATGCGAACAAGCCTGAATGGTCCCCAGGACATATGCAACTGAAAACTCACACCCCAGAAGTGACTCGAACCCATACTCCCAGAAGCCACGCAACTGGTATGTACAAGACGCCTTAATCCACTTGACCATCACGACCGGACATAATGAGGTGATAGCCGAGGCTATATGAACCACCCCACCGCCGGCACTCGGATAGTTATCTTGGGCATAGCATTTTACCAAATCACCTCATTCTTTGGGGCACACGTGAGGAACACAAATGCGAACAAGCCTGAATGGTCCCCAGGACATATGCAACTGAAAACTCACACCCCAGAAGTGACTCGAACCCATACTCCCAGAAGCCACGCAACTGGTATGTACAAGACGCCTTAATCCACTTGACCATCACGACCGGACATAATGAGGTGATAGCCGAGGCTATATGAACCACCCCACCGCCGGCACTCGGATAGTTATCTTGGGCATAGCATTTTACCAAATCACCTCATTCTTTGGGGCACACGTGAGGAACACAAATGCGAACAAGCCTGAATGGTCCCCAGGACATATGCAACTGAAAACTCACACCCCAGAAGTGACTCGAACCCATACTCCCAGAAGCCACGCAACTGGTATGTACAAGACGCCTTAATCCACTTGACCATCACGACCGGACATAA
Source organism: Procambarus clarkii (assembly GCF_040958095.1). Taxonomy (NCBI): domain Eukaryota; kingdom Metazoa; phylum Arthropoda; class Malacostraca; order Decapoda; family Cambaridae; genus Procambarus; species Procambarus clarkii. The sequence goes on from NC_091162.1 coordinate 33,430,509, forward strand.
TGAGGTGATAGCCGAGGCTATATGAACCACCCCACCGCCGGCACTCGGATAGTTATCTTGGGCATAGCATTTTACCAAATCACCTCATTCTTTGGGGCACACGTGAGGAACACAAATGCGAACAAGCCTGAATGGTCCCCAGGACATATGCAACTGAAAACTCACACCCCAGAAGTGACTCGAACCCATACTCCCAGAAGCCACGCAACTGGTATGTACAAGACGCCTTAATCCACTAGACCATCACGACCGGACATAATGAGGTGATAGCCGAGGCTATATGAACCACCCCACCGCCGGCACTCGGATAGTTATCTTGGGCATAGCATTTTACCAAATCACCTCATTCTTTGGGGCACACGTGAGGAACACAAATGCGAACAAGCCTGAATGGTCCCCAGGACATATGCAACTGAAAACTCACACCCCAGAAGTGACTCGAACCCATACTCCCAGAAGCCACGCAACTGGTATGTACAAGACGCCTTAATCCACTTGACCATCACGACCGGACATAATGAGGTGATAGCCGAGGCTATATGAACCACCCCACCGCCGGCACTCGGATAGTTATCTTGGGCATAGCATTTTACCAAATCACCTCATTCTTTGGGGCACACGTGAGGAACACAAATGCGAACAAGCCTGAATGGTCCCCAGGACATATGCAACTGAAAACTCACACCCCAGAAGTGACTCGAACCCATACTCCCAGAAGCCACGCAACTGGTATGTACAAGACGCCTTAATCCACTTGACCATCACGACCGGACATAATGAGGTGATAGCCGAGGCTATATGAACCACCCCACCGCCGGCACTCGGATAGTTATCTTGGGCATAGCATTTTACCAAATCACCTCATTCCTTGGGGCACACGTGAGGAACACAAATGCGAACAAGCCTGAATGGTCCCCAGGACATATGCAACTGAAAACTCACACCCCAGAAGTGACTCGAACCCATACTCCCAGAAGCCACGCAACTGGTATGTACAAGACGCCTTAATCCACTTGACCATCACGACCGGACATAATGAGGTGATAGCCGAGGCTATATGAACCACCCCACCGCCGGCACTCGGATAGTTATCTTGGGCATAGCATTTTACCAAATCACCTCATTCTTTGGGGCACACGTGAGGAACACAAATGCGAACAAGCCTGAATGGTCCCCAGGACATATGCAACTGAAAACTCACACCCCAGAAGTGACTCGAACCCATACTCCCAGAAGCCACGCAACTGGTATGTACAAGACGCCTTAATCCACTTGACCATCACGACCGGACATAATGAGGTGATAGCCGAGGCTATATGAACCACCCCACCGCCGGCACTCGGATAGTTATCTTGGGCATAGCATTTTACCAAATCACCTCATTCTTTGGGGCACACGTGAGGAACACAAATGCGAACAAGCCTGAATGGTCCCCAGGACATATGCAACTGAAAACTCACACCCCAGAAGTGACTTGCGTGGCTTCTGGGAGTATGGGTTCGAGTCACTTCTGGGGTGTGAGTTTTCAGTTGCATATGTCCTGGGGACCATTCAGGCTTGTTCGCATTTGTGTTCCTCACGTGTGCCCCAAAGAATGAGGTGATTTGGTAAAATGCTATGCCCAAGATAACTATCCGAGTGCCGGCGGTGGGGTGGTTCATATAGCCTCGGCTATCACCTCATTATGTCCGGTCGTGATGGTCAAGTGGATTAAGGCGTCTTGTACATACCAGTTGCGTGGCTTCTGGGAGTATGGGTTCGAGTCACTTCTGGGGTGTGAGTTTTCAGTTGCATATGTCCTGGGGACCATTCAGGCTTGTTCGCATTTGTGTTCCTCACGTGTGCCCCAAAGAATGAGGTGATTTGGTAAAATGCTATGCCCAAGATAACTATCCGAGTGCCGGCGGTGGGGTGGTTCATATAGCCTCGGCTATCACCTCATTATGTCCGGTCGTGATGGTCAAGTGGATTAAGGCGTCTTGTACATACCAGTTGCGTGGCTTCTGGGAGTATGGGTTCGAGTCACTTCTGGGGTGTGAGTTTTCAGTTGCATTTGTCCTGGGGACCATTCAGGCTTGTTCGCATTTGTGTTCCTCACGTGTGCCCCAAAGAATGAGGTGATTTGGTAAAATGCTATGCCCAAGATAACTATCCGAGTGCCGGCGGTGGGGTGGTTCATATAGCCTCGGCTATCACCTCATTATGTCCGGTCGTGATGGTCAAGTGGATTAAGGCGTCTTGTACATACCAGTTGCGTGGCTTCTGGGAGTATGGGTTCGAGTCACTTCTGGGGTGTGAGTTTTCAGTTGCATATGTCCTGGGGACCATTCAGGCTTGTTCGCATTTGTGTTCCTCACGTGTGCCCCAAAGAATGAGGTGATTTGGTAAAATGCTATGCCCAAGATAACTATCCGAGTGCCGGCGGTGGGGTGGTTCATATAGCCTCGGCTATCACCTCATTATGTCCGGTCGTGATGGTCAAGTGGATTAAGGCGTCTTGTACATACCAGTTGCGTGGCTTCTGGGAGTATGGGTTCGAGTCACTTCTGGGGTGTGAGTTTTCAGTTGCATATGTCCTGGGGTGTGGGAGCCGACCTGTGAGCTATATATTTGTTTAATTTATATGAATTTATATTTACGTTAATTTATATACTTCGATAGCAATTTGTATAATGATAAGTGGACTGTATTTCTGTAATAATCTCATAATCTCACAAATCGATCCTCTACACATTAGGGGGGGTTTATTAGTATATATATATGCAGCCAATCAAACTACAAGAATTAACTACATACATTAAAGAGGTTCCTTATCTTATAGTACAGCAGGTTAGTCCACCAGGTATAACTAGGGTGTAGACACCAAATTATCCTCTTTGAGGTAGCTTCCATATCACCCAGTAACTGGTGCACAAATCTTGCATCCTCGTCTTGACCTGTCAAAAGTGCGCTAGCTGTGAAGCCAGATACCTATATATGACAAGTATATCAGAGAAAACAGTACATGGAACATGAAGACCTGGCTTAATTACCTTTAGTTTGAGGCTTCCATGTGATCTAACCGGGTCACCCTATATAATGACATTAATGGCCACTAATGATAAATAATGGGTTTCGGAAAGAACACTTAACTTGATTTGTTGACAGCGTGTTGACAGATGGTACACCTTTGGTATCCATAACACTACGTCCAAGTAAAATTAACAGGAGCCGAATTTGCTCCCGTGTGAGCCTCTGGTCTCGTATAACAATGACTGTTTAACACTCCATACTATTGACGTTACTGGCCGACATTGTCCAGAATGATAGGAGCCGAATTTGCTCCACACGTCTCGGAGGTGACACAACAATGGCTCCCCCTTCCTCCCTGACGCCTGGCCTACTTGTCCAGATGTCAAAAAGTGATAGAAGGGTCACATTTACTCTACTTTAATATTGATAATTAAGTTAATTTATATAAGATGTTTTTATGATGGTAAAGTCCAAAGACTAATGTATTTAAGAATAATTCCCAGCAGAATAGCTGGTGAATTATAATAGTATGTGGTGATGATATCCCGTTTTCTATAGACGGTAATTCCACTACAAGTTACGTTTTCTATGGGTAACTTGTTTATACAACACAGCTATTATCTGTATGATATATTAAATGGTGTCGGATTTTCCGACATGGGGACCATTCAGGCTTGTTCGCATTTGTGTTCCTCACGTGTGCCCCAAAGAATGAGGTGATTTGGTAAAATGCTATGCCCAAGATAACTATCCGAGTGCCGGCGGTGGGGTGGTTCATATAGCCTCGGCTATCACCTCATTATGTCCGGTCGTGATGGTCAAGTGGATTAAGGCGTCTTGTACATACCAGTTGCGTGGCTTCTGGGAGTATGGGTTCGAGTCACTTCTGGGGTGTGAGTTTTCAGTTGCATATGTCCTGGGGACCATTCAGGCTTGTTCGCATTTGTGTTCCTCACGTGTGCCCCAAAGAATGAGGTGATTTGGTAAAATGCTATGCCCAAGATAACTATCCGAGTGCCGGCGGTGGGGTGGTTCATATAGCCTCGGCTATCACCTCATTATGTCCGGTCGTGATGGTCAAGTGGATTAAGGCGTCTTGTACATACCAGTTGCGTGGCTTCTGGGAGTATGGGTTCGAGTCACTTCTGGGGTGTGAGTTTTCAGTTGCATATGTCCTGGGGACCATTCAGGCTTGTTCGCATTTGTGTTCCTCACGTGTGCCCCAAAGAATGAGGTGATTTGGTAAAATGCTATGCCCAAGATAACTATCCGAGTGCCGGCGGTGGGGTGGTTCATATAGCCTCGGCTATCACCTCATTATGTCCGGTCGTGATGGTCAAGTGGATTAAGGCGTCTTGTACATACCAGTTGCGTGGCTTCTGGGAGTATGGGTTCGAGTCACTTCTGGGGTGTGAGTTTTCAGTTGCATATGTCCTGGGGACCATTCAGGCTTGTTCGCATTTGTGTTCCTCACGTGTGCCCCAAAGAATGAGGTGATTTGGTAAAATGCTATGCCCAAGATAACTATCCGAGTGCCGGCGGTGGGGTGGTTCATATAGCCTCGGCTATCACCTCATTATGTCCGGTCGTGATGGTCAAGTGGATTAAGGCGTCTTGTACATACCAGTTGCGTGGCTTCTGGGAGTATGGGTTCGAGTCACTTCTGGGGTGTGAGTTTTCAGTTGCATATGTCCTGGGGACCATTCAGGCTTGTTCGCATTTGTGTTCCTCACGTGTGCCCCAAAGAATGAGGTGATTTGGTAAAATGCTATGCCCAAGATAACTATCTGAGTGCCGGCGGTGGGGTGGTTCATATAGCCTCGGCTATCACCTCATTATGTCCGGTCGTAATGGTCAAGTGGATTAAGGCGTCTTGTACATACCAGTTGCGTGGCTTCTGGGAGTATGGGTTCGAGTCACTTCTGGGGTGTGAGTTTTCAGTTGCATATGTCCTGGGGACCATTCAGGCTTGTTCGCATTTGTGTTCCTCACGTGTGCCCCAAAGAATGAGGTGATTTGGTAAAATGCTATGCCCAAGATAACTATCCGAGTGCCGGCGGTGGGGTGGTTCATATAGCCTCGGCTATCACCTCATTATGTCCGGTCGTGATGGTCAAGTGGATTAAGGCGTCTTGTTCATACCAGTTGCGTGGCTTCTGGGAGTATGGGTTCGAGTCACTTCTGGGGTGTGAGTTTTCAGTTGCATATGTCCTGGGGACCATTCAGGCTTGTTCGCATTTGTGTTCCTCACGTGTGCCCCAAAGAATGAGGTGATTTGGTAAAATGCTATGCCCAAGATAACTATCCGAGTGCCGGCGGTGGGGTGGTTCATATAGCCTCGGCTATCACCTCATTATGTCCGGTCGTGATGGTCAAGTGGATTAAGGCGTCTTGTACATACCAGTTGCGTGGCTTCTGGGAGTATGGGTTCGAGTCACTTCTGGGGTGTGAGTTTTCAGTTGCATATGTCCTGGGGACCATTCAGGCTTGTTCGCATTTGTGTTCCTCACGTGTGCCCCAAAGAATGAGGTGATTTGGTAAAATGCTATGCCCAAGATAACTATCCGAGTGCCGGCGGTGGGGTGGTTCATATAGCCTCGGCTATCACCTCATTATGTCCGGTCGTGATGGTCAAGTGGATTAAGGCGTCTTGTACATACCAGTTGCGTGGCTTCTGGGAGTATGGGTTCGAGTCACTTCTGGGGTGTGAGTTTTCAGTTATATATATATATATATATATATATATATATATATATATATATATATATATATATATATATATATATATATATATACTTGTGTGTGTGTGTGTGCGTGTGTGTGTGTGTGTATTTTCTTTAAAAATGTCATATTTATAAATATATATGTATATTTAAATATTGATATGAGCCTGTATGGATATGGAGCCTGTGGGTCCAGGAGGCCATCTGTGTCCCCTCAGATGGTCTTCCTTATCACAGTTTGTGTCTATGGATGTGTGTGTGTGTGAGTGTGAGTGTCATTGTAAGTGTCCGGGTGAGTGCGGGTGTCCCTGTGAGTGTCCGGATGATTATGTGTCCGGTTACATCTGTGGTTTCAGGAGGCCATCTGTGTCCCCTCAGAGGGTCTCCCTTATCACAGTCTATGGGTGTGTGTGTGTGTGTCCCTGTTAATGTTCGGATAAGGGTGTGTGTGTGTGTGTGTGTGTGTGTGTGTGTGTGTGTGTGTGTGTGTGTGTGTGTGTGTGTGTGTGTGTGTGTGTGTGTGTGAGTGTCCGGATTTATGTGAGGTTTGGTTCCAGGAACCATTTGTGTCCCTCCTACCTCAAATCTCCTCCCTGATTCCCACCGTGGGTTCGAATCCCAGGTGATTAGACCTACCCTAGGTCTACGGATCCAAGGTATCCATCCGTGGGCCCAACGGATTTCACCCCTTCCCCACTTTCCTAGGGCCAGGCCAATTCCAGCTATCCGGGGAACCTGTCGAAACAGAGGCAGCTACAGGAGGGGACACACAAATATTTGTGCCCTGCTATTTGTGATAGCCGAAGCTATTTGAACCACTTCCCCGCCGGCACTCGGATGGTAATCTTGGGCATAGCATTTTATCAAATCACCTCATTCTTTGGGGCACATGTGAGGAACACAAATGCAAACAAGCCTGAATGGTCCCCAGGACTATATACAACTGAAAACTCACACCCCAGAAGTGACTCCAGTCGTGATGGTCAAGCGGATTAAGGCGTCCCTGTACATACCAGTTGCGTTGCTCCTGGCAGTATGGGTTCGAGTCACTTCTGGGGTGTGAGTTTTCAGTTGTATATAGTCCTGGGGACCATTCAGGCTTGTTTGCATTTGTGTTCCTCACGTGTGCCCCAAAGAATGAGGTGATTTGATAAAATGCTATGCCCAAGATTACCATCCGAGTGCCGGCGGGGAAGTGGTTCAAATAGCTTCGGCTATCACTTCCTTATTGTCCGGTCGTGATGGTCAAGCGGATTAAGGCGTCCCTGTACATACCAGTTGCGTTGCTCCTGGCAGTATGGGTTCGAGTCACTTCTGGGGTTTGAGTTTTCAGTTGTATATAGTCCTGGGGACCATTCAGGCTTGTTTGCATTTGTGTTCCTCACGTGTGCCCCAAAGAATGAGGTGATTTGATAAAATGCTATGCCCAAGATTACCATCCGAGTGCCGGCGGGGAAGTGGTTCAAATAGCTTCGGCTATCACTTCCTTATTGTCCGGTCGTGATGGTCAAGCGGATTAAGGCGTCCCCTGTACATACCAGTTGCGTTGCTCCTGGCAGTATGGGTTCGAGTCACTTCTGGGGTGTGAGTTTTCAGTTGTATATAGTCCTGGGGACCATTCAGGATTGTTTGCATATATATATATAAATATATATATATATATATATATATATATATATATATATATATATATATATATGAATGAATTATATATGAATATATATATATATTGTTGGGGGATTATACTCTATTCTAACTCTGGGGTGACCACCAGTTTTCTCAAGGTCACTCACCGTAGCCCTGCGGGTCTTCACTCTAATCCTCTCGGCGCCACTGCACGCCAGGAGAGTATCCCAGTCAATCCCAACCGGCCTCTGATTGAGAAGGAGTGGGAACACACTTCTTGTTCATTTAACTGTTGTGTGGCCCGCCCCAACAATAGGGCTTTACTATTAACCACAAGGTCGCCAACTGGAGTTTTCGGTGTCCAATAACACCTCAGTGGACTGGTTGAATTGTGGTAGCCTTGGCAAGGTCACACTCAATAGATCAGGAGATCAGGCAGGTACTTACTTTTATCACTCTTTGCTCTCCTGTATAATATAGCCACAAGATCAATGGAGGGGATGATATAAACACAAAAGTAATTTTGTATTTTACTTAAAATTCATGAAAGATGTCACAAGGTCATATCAATACACAATCAGCTGATCCAGGCGAGAAATGTTCGTTCCCACGAATAATATGCACTCACTAAGTGGCAACACCTCCCCCTCTCGTCAATGTCACGAATCAGCTGAGCTCCTGGCTCCGCGCGAAAGTTTATTGCTTGTTTTTCTAGATTCACGTGCGCTGTTTCTTTAAGTTCTCCAATATTACTAGAAACTCGCACACTCGATATTGGCAACAATAGCACGTATTACTTAGTTACACTGTACTCGGGCTCAAACAGTCGTTTCTATAATCAATGCGACAATGACTCACTGTAACAGTTTTGCCCTGCCCTTCATTCAATGATATTTTAATGAAGTATTTAACACTGGAGTTTTCAATACTTCCTTTTGTGGGCGATAACACAATAATTCACTGTACTCACAAATGATTAATCACTGCATGAACATAAACATATATAATGTATATAAATCAGACATCAATAAATGGTAAATAAATAGTTTCTGGGCACATAGCCTAACTTCCAAATACTGGCATAATATTATATATAATTTCTCCCTATATGTTCCCATTAAAGTATCATGAAAGATATACAAAACACAGTAAATTCATCACTTGTTCCGGGTGCCTTTACACACCAATAATAAACACAAATATTATAAGTACTCTTGATATTACTATTCTGCACACTGGTGCCTTACTGTGACATTGGTGAGACTTGCTCACGACATACAAAATCCTCAGGCTAGATAATATAGCCAAATAATATAGCTAACTAAAGGGGAATGGGGAGGGAAACTAGAAACACCTACTTCCACCTATCCTCCGATGAGAGTTGAGTTGTAGCTCCTGGTCCTGGTGTCGGGAACGCCCCCCCACACACATGTAGTCGTGTCCTACAGGAACCACTCGCTGTCCCACCGTTTAGCGCGTCGTCTCCGTGCCTTCTTCCCTGCAGGTCCGTGCTCCTCCTCGACTTCTTGTAGGGTTGGAGTCGGTCTCCTGGCCGTCGACTTCTCCCAGCAACGGCTGCCGCCTACGTCTCAGTTGCAGTCGTCCGGAAACCCAAATAGTCCTCTTCTTCCTCTGCTACCCAGTGGCTCTGTCAGCCACTACGCCGTCACGAATGGGTGAACTGCCTCAGACGTCGCCTACGTCACTGTACAGACTTCACTTCTTCTTGCACAGTACCTGACTTGGAGCACTTGTTGCTCAATAACCGTCGATTCCCTCTCTGGTTCAACACATGAACTAGGGAAGACCTCACAGAGTACTGGCAGACTTCAGGTGACGCGTAAATCCACGGGAGCGGGAAACAACTGTCAAACTGATAGGACCAATCGTCGCACGTCCAACCTCCTTGACGTGTCGTGTCTGACTGCTGGCGCCAACGCGGCGCGCTGCCCGGACCCCCTTCCTTCGTGACGTCACTTTCGCCACGGGAGGTTTTCATTGGCTCTCGGTGCCACATTGCTGTCGGTGACCAATCCGGTGTCACTGACGTCACACCGTTTTGGCGGGGAATCAGGAGAGCCAGCGCCATCTTGGCTTCCTAAAGGGCCTAAACCACAGGCCAAAATATTATTGTTTCACAAATTTCTCGGCTCTCCGAGAACACTCCACTCTCCCACATATATCAAATTGATGCCTGCGACGTAGAGAACGCTGGGTAAAGTGGACATGACTCTTACTGCAGGCGTGGGAGAAATATAAGGGGGGGAACACCGTCACATACCCCTCCCCTTAAAATAAGAGTCATGTCTGGTTAGTGTATGCGGGATAGGGCATCCGCTACTACGTTGTCCTTCCCCTTGATGTGCTTGATTTCCAGCCGGTATTCTTGCAGTAACAACGCCCACCTCGTCAGACGTTGGTTGGAGTTCTTCATTTTATACAAAAAGGTGAGAGGGTTGTGATCTGTGTACACCAGAACAGGTCTCGCCCCTCCTCCCACGTACACATCAAAGTGCTTCAGGGCCATAACTAGCGCCAATGCCTCCTTCTCAACGGTGCTATAGGCACGCTGGTATTTTACAAACTTCTTCGAGTAGAACGCTACTGGCCTATGTACTTCACTCCTTTCTTGAGCCAACATGGCCCCTATTCCAACGTCGCTGGCGTCAACATACAGGATGAATCCGGCTGAAAAATCTGGAGATATTAATACCAGGGCCTCCGTCAACAATTTCTTGGTCTTTTCAAAAGACTCTTGGCAGGCCTCTCCCCATCTCCATCGTACATTCTTGGAGAGTAGCTCGGTTAGGGGATGCGCTACCGTGGAGAAATTCCTGCAGAACCCACGATAGTACCCTATCATCCCGAGGTACCTTAGCAACTCCTTGCGCGTTCTGGGCACGGGGTACTCCTTAATGGCGGTTACTTTGTGATCAACAGGAGTGACTTCACCTTGGCCGATGACAAAACCAAGGTACTCTAAGTGAGCTTTCCCAAACTCACTCTTGGCCAAATTTACAGTCAAGTTAGCCTCCTCTAGCCTTCTGAATAATTCCCCAAGTCTCTCCAGATGCGTCTTCCAATCGTCGGCGTACACGACGATGTCATCGATGTAAACCGTGCAGCCTGCGGCAACCCTTAACAACTCGTTCATCATTCGCTGGAAGCAGCTGCCGCTGTTTTTCATACCAAAGGGCAACACCTTGTACTGGTACAGCCCGTCAGGAGTTGCGAAAGCTGATATCTTCCTGGCCTCAAGAGTCAGAGAGATCTGGTAGTACCCCTTGAGTAGATCGACCTTGGATACGTACCGTGCACTGCCCACCTGGTCAATGCAATCGCTCACCCTCGGCATGGGGTGAGAATCAGCCACTGTGATGGAGTTCACCCTCCTGTAATCTGTACAAAAGCGGTAGGTTCCGTCGCTTTTCCTCACCAACAAGCATGGGGAACTCCACTCACTCTTACTGGGCTCCGCAAGGTCGTTCTCAAGGAGGTACTCCACCTCCTTTCTCATCAGCTCTCGCTTCTCCGGGCTCACCCTATATGCGCTCTGCTTGACGGGCCTGGCGTCCCTCACCTCCACCTCGTGCGTCACACTCCTGTGTCGTCGGGGCACGTCGGTGAAGAGGGAGGCATTCTCTCTCAGTACATTCGTCAGGTCCGCTCTCTTTTGCCCTTCCAGATGTAACAGTTTGTCCTTGATGTTTGCCAGACTCTCAGTGTTGGTGAGACGGGTGCCATCCGCCCTGGACCACTTTCCTTCTTCCTCCGGGAGTTCTTGGTCCACCTGCACACACAGAACCGTCTTCTGCTGGGGTTCTCGGTTCACCGTTCCGTCCTGCCTGGCGGCTCCTCCTTCAGCAGTGAAGAAAGGTTTCAGGCGGTCTACGTGACACACCTGCTTCTTTCGGGGTTTGTCCGGCTTCCCAATCTCGTACGACACAGGACCCAACCGCCGTAGCACCTGGTATGGTCCCTCGAACCGCGACTCGGTCACCCTACCTTTACCTGGCAGCAAAACCATCTCTTGGGACCCGACCTGGAAATCCCTCTGCGTAGCTCTCTTGTCGTACCACTCCGACATCTTACGCTGCGCCTCCTTCAGGTGTTTCCCAGCTAGTTCCTTCGCTAGAGTGAGACGTTCTTTGAACTTCTGGACATATTCATTTACCGTTCCCACCGTCGCTCCTGGTGTCCATTGTTCCCTCAGCATGGACAAAGGACTTCGCACCTCGTGTCCATACACTAGCTGGAATGGCGAGAATCCTAATGATTCTACCACCGCGTTACTTATGGCAAATAGCGCGGGGTATACAGCCTCATCCCACTCAGCCCCCTGTTCTGCGCAGAATACTCTCAGCACAGTCTTCAAGGTGGAATGAAATCTTTTGATCGCCCCCTGCGACTGCGGTCGGTAGGGCGACGATCGAATCTGAGTCACTCCCCAGCCTATCACCGTCTGTCGGAACCATTTAGACTGAAATATACTTCCGCAGTCTGTCTGTATCTCTCTGGGCATCCCCACCCAAGAGAAAAATCGTTGTAGTTGGCCGGCTACTCCTTTCGACGTCAAACGTCGCATCGGGACGGCTTCTGGAAATCTGGTGGACGCACACATTATCGTCAGCAGGTAGGTATTGCCTCTCTTCGTCCTTGGCAAAGGACCCACCCCGTCAACTAACAGACGCTCGAATGCAGGACCAAACGCTGGAACAGGGATCAATGGGGCCTTCGGTATCGCGGACTGGCTCTTCCCTGCCCTCTGGCACGGTAAGCACGTCTTGCAATAGCGCCTCACCTCGGCGTCCATACCTGGCCAGTAAAAGTAATCCCTGATCCTTCGCAGCGTCTTAGTCACCCCCAGGTGACCTGCAGAGTCCACGGAGTGCGATAGGTCCAACACGGCCGCTCTGCACTGGGCCGGCAACACTACCTGGTGCCTCGTACTTAGAGACTCTTCACCGGCCTCCATCCTCACAGGTCTCGACTGTCTCATCAGCATGCCGTCTTGAAGATAAAAATGAGTAGCCTTCTCAGGACCTACACGTCCTCCTTTGGCCTCACTAATCAATTCGGGGAACTCCTCCTGCTGCAACTCTCCAAGACGAGTGCGGTCTACACCTAAAGAACTGGTGAGGGTCACCTGCAACTCACCATTCGGGCTACCTTCGCCCTCCGCTCGTTCTCCGGGTCCTACGAAGAGGTGATCTATTCCCAGGCTGTCGGACGTCTCCTCAGCCCCATCAGATTCACAACCTCCTGGTTCTTCGCGCTGTCTCGGCATCACAGCACAAACTGGGAACGCCACCGGGGCGATTCCTTTCTCGTCCCCACAGGCGTTCAATTCTCCGCCCGTCTCCTTGTATTGTTCTAGGCACTCTTCGTCTTTCACGAGATTCGGAAGGACATATCCTCCACATGCGTCATTCCCCAAGATGACCTGTGCCTCCATCTTGGGCATTGATGTACAGACCCCCACCACAAGGGTCTGGCAGCCATAATCGGAATCCAAAGTTACCTGGTGTAGGGGCACCCTCACTGGGCCTCCCACAGTGGTCACACTTGCCACCCCCACACTGGTACTCTCGTAACCCTCGGGGAACAGGGTTTCACTCACCAGGGTAAAATCGGCCCCAGTGTCTCTTAATATCTTCACTGGGATGGGGTCTGCGTCCCCCATCCTTACGGTTCCTTGACACACGAATGGGTGAACTTTCTTCTCCCCATTCAGCATGGGTTCATCCCGCACTCTCTCGGCCCTCTGGTCCTCGAACCTCACTAAAGCAACGTGCCCCCGCTGCTTAGGGCGTCTGCATTCCCGTGCGACGTGTCCGATTATTCCGCAGTTGTAGCAGCGGACCCTCGTCGGAGACCATCCGCCACCGCTCGCCTTAGCACTGCCTCCAGAGGCCGTCGCACCCTGTGTCTTTCTCGCACCACTTGTTGACTCCTTGGTTGCAGCAACAGCTCCCGAGCTCTCCGCTTGGTTCTTCTTGATCGGCTCTACAGCACCTTTTGATCCTCGGGTGTCCCAACTTGAGAGGTGGGACTTAGGAGAACTCGCTCCTGTCCTCCATCCATCCATCCTTCTATAATTCCTATTGTTTCCGGCGTATACGGGTGGTCGGTGCTGTCCCTCTCGGCGTGGGCGTAGGGCTTCTTCTAACATGTCGGCTCGGTCGGCTGCGGCCCTCAGGTCCTTTATGTCCGCCTCCTATACCCTCACCCTGATCTCAGGAGAGAGCACGGACATAAACTTTTCCATGACCATTAGCTCCTTGACCTCTTCAACCGACCTCGCTCCTTCAGAGTCCAGCCACTTAAGGAACTTTCTTTCCATATCCCTCGCCGTCTCCGCATAAGACTTTCCTGGTGAACGGGTACATTCCCTGAACCTCTTTCTGTAACACTCCGGCGTGAGCTTGAAGGAATGGAGCACAGCTCTTTTTACCACATCGTAGTTGGTGCATTCCTGGAAGTCGAGCATAGTGTAGGCTTCACGAGCCTCACCTGTGAGCCTCCCTTGAACCAGCTCCGCCCACTCCGCCCTCGGCCACCTCTTCAGAGCAGCAACCCTTTCAAAGTGATCGAAGAAACTTTCGGCTTCATTTGGCACAAAGACCGGCAGATCTCGTTCCCTCACTCGTCGGTCTTCCTGTTGCGGCGGAGCAGGTGCACCTAGTTCTAGTTCAGCTCGCTTCAGCTCCACCTCTTTGTTGGCTTCTATTTCGCGTTCTTCCCTGCGTAGCTGTGCTTCTCGCTCCTCACGCTTCAGCTGTGCTTCTCGCTCTTCATGCTTCATCTGTGCTTCTGCTTCTCGCTCTTCCTTGCACTGCAGTGCTTCTCGCTCTTCTTTGCGCTGCTGTGCTTCTTCTCTCCTCAGCTGCGCTTCTGCTTCTCGCTCTTCTTTGCGCTGCTGTGCCTCTCGCTCTACACGCTTCATCTGTGCTTCCAGCTGCAACTTCATTATTTCCAGCTTAACGCTGTGCCTGCTGCCGCTGGATCCCCTGCTGCTTCCACCAATACTCAGGTGTTCTCCCACACTGGCAGGTGTTTGGGGCCGTTCCTCCCCCGAAGCTTCGTCTCGTGCCCTGAGCTGTGCCATTATCTCCAGTCTTCTTTCTGCCACTCTGGCAGATCTCAGCTTTATTCCAAAATGATCTGCTATTGCCTGTAACTGTGCCTTGGTGCACTCCTCCAGCACCTGTTCGTCTCTAGTGTCAATAAACCTTGCTACCTTATCATCCTCCATCTTGTGATACCCTGCACCTGATCTCTAATACCACTGCCAAGTAACAGCACTGCAACCTTTATTTCGATCGATATCCTGGCAAGGTCGCCAATGTTGGAGGATTATACTCTATTCTTACTCTGGGGTGACCACCAGTTATCTCAAGGTCACTCACCTTAGCCCTGCGGGTCTTCACTCTAATCCTCTCGGCGCCACTGCACGCCAGGAGAGTATCCCAGTCAATCCCAACCGGCCTCTGATTGAGAAGGAGTGGGAACACACTTCTTGTTCACTTAACTGTTGTGTGGCCCGCCCCAACAATAGGGCTTTACTATTAACCACAAGGTCACCAACTGGAGTTTTCGGTGTCCAGTAACACCTCAGTGGACTGGTTGAATTGTGGTAGCCTTGACAAGGTCACACTCAATAGATCAGGAGATCAGGCAGGTACTTACTTTTATCACTCTTTGCTCTCCAGTATAATATAGCCACAAGATCAATGGAGGGGATGATATAAACACAAAAGTAATTTTGTATTTTACTTAAAATTCATGAAAGATGTCACAAGGTCATATCAATACACAATCAGCTGATCCAGGCGAGAAATGTTCGTTCCCACGAATAATATGCACTCACTAAGTGGCAACACCTCCCCCTCTCGTCAATGTCACGAATCAGCTGAGCTCCTGGCTCCGCGCGAAAGTTTATTGCTTGTTTTTCTAGATTCACGCGCGCTGTTTCTTTAAGTTCTCCAATATTACTAGAAACTCGCACACTCGATATTTGCAACAATAGCATGTATTACTTAGTTACACTGTACTCGGGCTCAAACAGTCGTTTCTATTATCAATGCGACAATGACTCACTGTAACAGTTTTACCCTGCCCTTCATTCAATGATATTTTAATGAAGTATTTAACACTGGAGTTTTCAATACTTCCTTTCGTGGGCGATAACACAATAATTCACTGTACTCACAAATGATTAATCACTGCATGAACATAGACATATATAATGTATATAAATCAGACATCAATAAATGGTAAATAAATAGTTTCTGGGCACATAGCCTAACTTCCAAATACTGGCATAATATTATATATAATTTCTCACTATATGTTCCCATTAAAGTATCATGAAAGATATACAAAACACAGTAAATTCATCACTTGTTCCGGGTGCCTGTACACACCAATAATAAACACAAATATTATAAGTACTCTTGATAGTACTATTCTGCACACTGGTGCCTTACTGTGACATTGGTGAGACTTGCTCACGACATACAAAATCCTCAGGCTAGATAATATAGCCAAATAATATAGCTAACTAAAGGGGAATGGGGAGGGAAACTAGAAACACCTACTTCCACCTATCCTCCGATGAGAGTTGAGTTGTAGCTCCTGGTCCTGGTGTCGGGAACGCCCCCACACACACATGTAGTCGTGTCCTACAGGAACCACTCGCTGTCCCACCGTTTAGCGCGTCGTCTCCGAGCCTTCTTCCCTGCAGGTCCGTGCTCCTCCTCGACTTCTTGTAGGGTTGGAGTCGGTCTCCTGGCCGTCGACTTCTCCCAGCAACGGCTGCCGCCTACGTCTCAGTTGCAGTCGTCCGGAAACCCAAATAGTCCTCTTCTTCCTCTGCTACCCAGTGGCTCTGTCAGCCACTACGCCGTCACGAATGGGTGAACTGCCTCAGACGTCGCCTACGTCACTGTACAGACTTCACTTCTTCTTGCACAGTACCTGACTTGGAGCACTTGTTGCTCAATAACCATCGATTCCCTCTCTGGTTCAACACATGAACTAGGGAAGACCTCACAGAGTACTGGCAGACTTCAGGTGACGCGTAAATCCGCGGGAGCGGGAAACAACTGTCAAACTGACAGGACCAATCGTCGCACGTCCAACCTCCTTGACGTGTCGTGTCTGACTGCTGGCGCCAACGCGGCGCGCTGCCCGAACCCCCTTCCTTCGTGACGTCACTTTCGCCAAGGGAGGTTTTCATTGGCTCTCGGTGCCACATTGCTGTCGGTGACCAATCCGGTGTCACTGACGTCACACCGTTTTGGCGGGGAATCAGGAGAGCCAGCGCCATCTTGGCTTCCTAAAGGGCCTAAACCACAGGCCAAAATATTATTGTTTCACAAATTTCTCGGCTCTCCGAGAACACTCCACTCTCCCACATATATCAAATTGATGCCTGCGACGTAGAGAAGGCTTGGGTAAAGTGGACATGACTCTTACTGCAGGCGTGGGAGAAATATAAAGGGGGGAACACCGTCACAATATATATATATATATATATATATATATATATATATATATATATATATATATATATATATATATATATATATATATATATATATATATTTATATATATATATATATATATATATATATATATATATATATATATATATACCTATATATATATATATACCTATATATATATATATATATATATATATATATATATATATATATATATATATATATATATATATATATATATATATATATATATGTGTGTGTGTGTGTGTGTGTGTGTGTGTGTGTGTGTGTGTGTGTGTGTGTGTGTGTGTGTGTGTGTGTGTGTGTGTGTGTGTGTGTGTGTGTGTGTGTGTGTGTGTGTGTGTGTGTATTTTCTTTAAAAATGTTATATTTATAAATATATATGTATATTTAAATATTGATCTGTATGGATATCATATCCATATCCTGTATGGATATGGAGCCTGTGGGTCCAGGAGGCCATCTGTGTCCCCTCAGATGGTCTCCCTTATCACAGTTTGTGTCTATGGATGTGTGTGAGTGTGTGAGTGTGAGTGTCATTGTAAGTGTCCGGGTGAGTGCGGGTGTCCCTGTGACTGTCCGGATGATTATGTGTCCGGTTACATCTGTGGTTTCAGGAGGCCACCTGTGTCCCCTCAAAGGGTCTCCCTTATCACAGTCTATGGGTGTGTGTGTGTGTGTCCCTGTGAATGTTCGGATAAGGGTGTGTGTGTGTGTGTGTGTGTGTGTGTGTGTGTGTGTGTGTGTGTGTGTGTGTGTGTGTGTGTGTGTGTGAGTGAGTGTCCGATTTATGTGAGGTTTGGTTCCAGGAACCATTTGTGTCCCTCCTACCCCAAATCTCCTTCCTGATTCCCACCGTGGGTTCGAATCCCAGGTGATTAGACCTACCCTAGGTCTACGGATCCAAGGTATCCATCCGTGGGCCCAACGGATTTCACCCCTTCCCCACTTTCCTAGGGCCAGGCAAATTCCAGCTATCCGGGGAACCTGTCGAAACAGAGGCAGCTACAGGAGGGGACACAGAAATATTTGTGCCCTGCAGTTACACAACCGTTCCGACAGGCTCGATCGCAATCTATGCAGATGAGAACACGTTCTCCTCCGACTAGACCACGCTGGAGTCGCTGTATTTTTAAAATTTGGTTCCTTTATTTATAGTTAGTATTTTTGGTGTATTAATTGATTTGTTTTATATTTTTAATGACTTAGGTAGAGTGATTTAGGGAGTCGGAGGAGGTGGGGGGTGGGGGGGGGGGGGTAGCGTGTGTAGTAGATTATACGAGATCGTGTTTAGTTAGTATTTATCTAGTTGTGTTCACCTAGTTGTTCTTGCGAGGGTTGAGCTCTGCTCTTTCGCCCGCCTCTCAACTGTCAGTCAATCAATTTTTACTAGCTAATAAAAAAAAAATTCCACATACACACACCCAGAAAGCAGCCCGTAACAGGTGCCCAAGTACCTATGTACTACTAGGTAAGAGGAGCATCAGAATGAATGAAACTCTGCTGATTTTCGTTTGCGCCATCACCGGGGGATCGAACTTTGACCCTAGGATTACGAGTCGAGAGCGCTGTCCACTCAGCTATGAAGCCCTCTAGTGTGTGAATTGGTGTAAAAGATAATTTGGGAGAGGTTAATGGAAAGGAATGATGTTTGGTGGCCTTGAAGGCGCTGGCTAGAAGAGGGTTGCCAGTTATGAATTTAAATTATAAATTTATTAAGATAGGATATATATGCAAAAGACGTTGTGAGAGATAGTAAGAAAAGTGTTTCTGACTGAGGTTAGGTACTATGTGGATGACTTGTATGTTAGGAAAAAGAATATTTATCAGAAACATAGATGATCTTTAGAAATGTTTGTTTGCAAATAGTTGCAAATTATTGGGTAAAAAGCCAATGGTTACCGTACCTTGAACAAACACACGTGAGCACAATTAGTCGACGGGGGTCAGAGAGTGAGAGTGAACAGCGAAACAGTAACAAAAAATGTGACAGTAATGGGAAACTATGTCATTCAAACGTATACATGTTAACCATATAAATTACAGTAACACAAAACGCGCGCATACGTACATATGTCAATCAATTTACATAAATAAACATTCACTAATATGTACCTTTAAAATGGACACATACAGATAATTACCGTACACATGTCAGTTTAATTACAGGTACACATAAACACATATAGCTTCACGTGTCTGTCGGTCATGACAATAGTACACATGGATACGAATACAAAACATTCCATTATCAACTAGTGTGTGTGTGTGTGTGTGTGTGTAGGTGTATTCTCACCTGGTTCTGTTTGCAGGGGTTGAGCTCTGGCTCTTTGGTCACGCCTTTGTGTGTGTGTGTGTATTTTCTTTAAAAATGTTATATATATATATATATATATATATATATATATATATATATATATATATATATATATATATATAAATATATATACATATATATATATATATATATATATATATATATATATATATATATATATACATATATATATATACCTATATATATATATATATATATATATATATATATATATATATATGTATATATATATATATATATATATATATATATATATATATATGTATATATATATATATATATATATATATATATATATATATATATATATATTCATATATATATATATATATATATATATATATATATATATATATATATATATATACATATATATATATATATATATATGTATATATATATATATATATATATATATATATATATATATATATATATATATATATATATATATATATATATATATATGTGTGTGTGTGTGTGTGTGTGTGTGTGTGTGTGTGTGTGTGTGTGTGTGTGTGTGTGTGTGTGTGTGTGTGTATTTTCTTTATAAATGTTATATTTATAAATATATATGTATATTTAAATATAGATCTGAGCCTGTATGAATATGGAGCCTGTGGGTCCAGGAGGCCATCTGTGTCCCCTCCGATGGTCTCCCTTATCACAGTTTGTGTCTATGGATGTGTGTGAGTGTGTGAGTGTGAGTGTCATTGTAAGTGTCCGGGTGAGTGCGGGTGTCCCTGTGACTGTGCGGATGATTATGTGTCCGGTTACATCTGTGGTTTCATGAGGCCATCTGTGTCCCCTCAGAGGGTCTCCCTTATCACAGTCTATGGGTGTGTGTGTGTGTGTCCCTGTGAATGTTCGGATAAGGGTGTGTGTGTGTGTGTGTGTGTGTGTGTGTGTGTGTGTGTGTGTGTGTGTGTGTGTGTGTGTGTGTGTGTGTGTGTGTGTGAGTGTCCGATTTATGTGAGGTTTGGTTCCAGGAACCATTTGTGTCCCTCCTACCCCAAATCTCCTTCCTGATTCCCACCGTGGGTTCGAATCCCAGGTGATTAGACCTACCCTAGGTCTACAGATCCAAGGTATCCATCCGTGGGCCCAACGGATTTCACCCCTTCCCCACTTTCCTAGGGCCAGGCCAATTCCAGCTATCCGGGGAACCTGTCGAAACAGAGGCAGCTACAGGAGGGGACACAGAAATATTTGTGCCCTGCAGTTACACAACCGTTCCGACAGGCTCGATCGCAATCTATCCAGATGAGAACACGTTCTCCTCCGACTAGACCCCGCTGGAGTCGCTGTATGTTTAAAATTTGGTTCCTTTATTTATAGTTAGTATTTTTGGTGTATTAATTGATTTGTTTTATATTTTTAATGACTTAGGTAGAGTGATTTAGGGAGTCGTAGGAGGTGGGGGGGTGGGGGTGGGGGGTGGGTAGCGTGTGTAGTAGATTATACGAGATCGTGTTTAGTTAGTATTTATCTAGTTGTGTTCACCTAGTTGTTCTTGCGAGGGTTGAGCTCTGCTCTTTCGGCCCGCCTCTCAACTGTCAGTCAATCAATTTTTATTAGCTAATAAAAAAAAAAATTCCACATACACACACCCAGAAAGCAGCCCGTAACAGGTGCCCAAGTACCTATGTACTGCTTGGTAAGAGGAGCATCAGAATGAATGAAACTCTGCTGATTTTCGTTTGCGCCATCACCGGGGGATCGAACTTTGACCCTAGGATTACGAGTCGAGAGCGCTGTCCACTCAGCTATAAAGCCCTCTAGTGTGTGAATTGGTGTAAAAGATAATTTGGGAGAGGTTAATGGAAAGGAATGATGTTTGGTGGCCTTGAAGGCACTGGCTGGAAGAGGGTTGCCAGTTATGAATTTAAATTATAAATTTATTAAGATAGGATATATATGCAAAAGACGTTGTGAGAGATAGTAAGAAAAGTGTTTCTGACTGAGGTTAGGTACTATGTGGATGACTTGTATGTTAGGAAAAAGAATATTTATCAGAAACATAGATGATCTTTAGAAATGTTTGTTTGCAAATAGTTGCAAATTATTGGGTAAAAAGCCAATGGTTACCGTACCTTGAACAAACACACGTGAGCACAATTAGTCGACGGGGGTCAGAGAGTGAGAGTGAACAGCGAAACAGTAACAAAAAATGTGACAGTAATGGGAAACTATGTCATTCAAACGTATACATGTTAACCATATAAATTACAGTAACACAAAACGCGCGCATACGTACATATGTCAATCAATTTACATAAATAAACATTCACTAATATGTACCTTTAAAATGGACACATACAGATAATTACCGTACACATGTCAGTTTAATTACAGGTACACATAAACACATATAGCTTCACGTGTCTGTCGGTCATGACAATAGTACACATGGATACGAATACAAAACATTCCATTATCAACTAGTGTGTGTGTGTGTGTGTGTGTGTAGGTGTATTCTCACCTGGTTCTGTTTGCAGGGGTTGAGCTCTGGCTCTTTGGTCACGCCTTTGTGTGTGTGTGTGTATTTTCTTTAAAAATGTTATATATATATATATATATATATATATATATATATATATATATATATATATATATATATATATATATATATATATATATATAAATATATATACATATATATATATATATATATATATATATATATATATATATATATATATATATATATACATATATATATATATACCTATATATATATAAATATATATATATATATATATAGGTATATATATAAATATAAATGTTATATTTATAAATATATATGTATATTTAAATATTGATCTGAGCCTGTATGAATATGGAGCCTGTGGGTCCAGGAGGCCATCTGTGTCCCCTCCGATGGTCTCCCTTATCACAGTTTGTGTCTATGGATGTGTGTGAGTGTGTGAGTGTGAGTGTCATTGTAAGTGTCCGGGTGAGTGCGGGTGTCCCTGTGACTGTGCGGATGATTATGTGTCCGGTTACATCTGTGGTTTCATGAGGCCATCTGTGTCCCCTCAGAGGGTCTCCCTTATCACAGTCTATGGGTGTGTGTGTTTGTGTCCCTGTGACCTATATATATATATATATATATATATATATATATATATATATATATATATATACCTATATATATATATATATATATATATATATATATGTATATATATATATATATATATATATATATATGTATATATATATATATATATATATATATATATTCATATATATATATATATATATATATATATATATATATATATATATATATATACATATATATATATATATATATATATGTATATATATATATATATATATATATATATATATATATATATATATATATATATATATATATATATGTGTGTGTGTGTGTGTGTGTGTGTGTGTGTGTGTGTGTGTGTGTGTGTGTGTGTGTGTGTGTGTGTGTGTGTGTGTGTGTGTGTGTGTGTATTTTCTTTATAAATGTTATATTTATAAATATATATGTATATTTAAATATTGATCTGAGCCTGTATGAATATGGAGCCTGTGGGTCCAGGAGGCCATCTGTGTCCCCTCCGATGGTCTCCCTTATCACAGTTTGTGTCTATGGATGTGTGTGAGTGTGTGAGTGTGAGTGTCATTGTAAGTGTCCGGGTGAGTGCGGGTGTCCCTGTGACTGTGCGGATGATTATGTGTCCGGTTACATCTGTGGTTTCATGAGGCCATCTGTGTCCCCTCAGAGGGTCTCCCTTATCACAGTCTATGGGTGTGTGTGTGTGTGTCCCTGTGAATGTTCGGATAAGGGTGTGTGTGTGTGTGTGTGTGTGTGTGTGTGTGTGTGTGTGTGTGTGTGTGTGTGTGTGTGTGTGTGTGTGAGTGTCCGATTTATGTGAGGTTTGGTTCCAGGAACCATTTGTGTCCCTCCTACCCCAAATCTCCTTCCTGATTCCCACCGTGGGTTCGAATCCCAGGTGATTAGACCTACCCTAGGTCTACAGATCCAAGGTATCCATCCGTGGGCCCAACGGATTTCACCCCTTCCCCACTTTCCTAGGGCCAGGCCAATTCCAGCTATCCGGGGAACCTGTCGAAACAGAGGCAGCTACAGGAGGGGACACAGAAATATTTGTGCCCTGCAGTTACACAACCGTTCCGACAGGCTCGATCGCAATCTATCCAGATGAGAACACGTTCTCCTCCGACTAGACCCCGCTGGAGTCGCTGTATGTTTAAAATTTGGTTCCTTTATTTATAGTTAGTATTTTTGGTGTATTAATTGATTTGTTTTATATTTTTAATGACTTAGGTAGAGTGATTTAGGGAGTCGTAGGAGGTGGGGGGGGTGGGGGTGGGGGGTGGGTAGCGTGTGTAGTAGATTATACGAGATCGTGTTTAGTTAGTATTTATCTAGTTGTGTTCACCTAGTTGTTCTTGCGAGGGTTGAGCTCTGCTCTTTCGGCCCGCCTCTCAACTGTCAGTCAATCAATTTTTATTAGCTAATAAAAAAAAAAATTCCACATACACACACCCAGAAAGCAGCCCGTAACAGGTGCCCAAGTACCTATGTACTGCTTGGTAAGAGGAGCATCAGAATGAATGAAACTCTGCTGATTTTCGTTTGCGCCATCACCGGGGGATCGAACTTTGACCCTAGGATTACGAGTCGAGAGCGCTGTCCACTCAGCTATAAAGCCCTCTAGTGTGTGAATTGGTGTAAAAGATAATTTGGGAGAGGTTAATGGAAAGGAATGATGTTTGGTGGCCTTGAAGGCACTGGCTGGAAGAGGGTTGCCAGTTATGAATTTAAATTATAAATTTATTAAGATAGGATATATATGCAAAAGACGTTGTGAGAGATAGTAAGAAAAGTGTTTCTGACTGAGGTTAGGTACTATGTGGATGACTTGTATGTTAGGAAAAAGAATATTTATCAGAAACATAGATGATCTTTAGAAATGTTTGTTTGCAAATAGTTGCAAATTATTGGGTAAAAAGCCAATGGTTACCGTACCTTGAACAAACACACGTGAGCACAATTAGTCGACGGGGGTCAGAGAGTGAGAGTGAACAGCGAAACAGTAACAAAAAATGTGACAGTAATGGGAAACTATGTCATTCAAACGTATACATGTTAACCATATAAATTACAGTAACACAAAACGCGCGCATACGTACATATGTCAATCAATTTACATAAATAAACATTCACTAATATGTACCTTTAAAATGGACACATACAGATAATTACCGTACACATGTCAGTTTAATTACAGGTACACATAAACACATATAGCTTCACGTGTCTGTCGGTCATGACAATAGTACACATGGATACGAATACAAAACATTCCATTATCAACTAGTGTGTGTGTGTGTGTGTGTGTGTAGGTGTATTCTCACCTAGTTCTGTTTGCAGGGGTTGAGCTCTGGCTCTTTGGTCACGCCTTTGTGTGTGTGTGTGTATTTTCTTTAAAAATGTTATATATATATATATATATATATATATATATATATATATATATATATATATATATATATATATATATATATATATATATATATATAAATATATATATATATATATATATATATATATATATATATATATATATATATATATACATATATATATATACATATATATATATATATATATATATATATATATATATATATATATATATATATATATATACATATATTCATATATATATATATATATATATATATATATATATATATATATATTCATATATATATATATATATATATATATATATATATATATATATATATATATATATATATATATATATGTGTGTGTGTGTGTGTGTGTGTGTGTGTGTGTGTGTGTGTGTGTGTGTGTGTGTGTGTGTGTGTGTGTGTGTATTTTCTTTAAAAATGTTATATTTATAAATATATATGTATATTTAAATATTGATCTGAGCCTGTATGGATATGGAGCCTGTGGGTCCAGGAGGCCATCTGTGTCCCCTCCGATGGTCTCCCTTATCACAGTTTGTGTCTATGGATGTGTGTGAGTGTGTGAGTGTGAGTGTCATTGTAAGTGTCCGGGTGAGTGCGGGTGTCCCTGTGACTGTGCGGATGATTATGTGTCCGGTTACATCTGTGGTTTCATGAGGCCATCTGTGTCCCCTCAGAGGGTCTCCCTTATCACAGTCTATGGGTGTGTGTGTGTGTGTCCCTGTGAATGTTCGGATAAGGGTGTGTGTGTGTGTGTGTGTGTGTGTGTGTGTGTGTGTGTGTGTGTGTGTGTGTGTGTGTGTGTGTGAGTGTCCGATTTATGTGAGGTTTGGTTCCAGGAACCATTTGTGTCCCTCCTACCCCAAATCTCCTTCCTGATTCCCACCGTGGGTTCGAATCCCAGGTGATTAGACGTACCCTAGGTCTACAGATCCAAGGTATCCATCCGTGGGCCCAACGGATTTCACCCCTTCCCCACTTTCCTAGGGCCAGGCCAATTCCAGCTATCCGGGGAACCTGTCGAAACAGAGGCAGCTACAGGAGGGGACACAGAAATATTTGTGCCCTGCAGTTACACAACCGTTCCGACAGGCTCGATCGCAATCTATCCAGATGAGAACACGTTCTCCTCCGACTAGACCCCGCTGGAGTCGCTGTATGTTTAAAATTTGGTTCCTTTATTTATAGTTAGTATTTTGGTGTATTAATTGATTTGTTTTATATTTTTAATGACTTAGGTAGAGTGATTTAGGGAGTCGTAGGAGGTGGGGGGGGTGGGGTAGCGTGTGTAGTAGATTATACGAGATCGTGTTTAGTTAGTATTTATCTAGTTGTGTTCACCTAGTTGTTCTTGCGAGGGTTGAGCTCTGCTCTTTCGGCCCGCCTCTCAACTGTCAGTCAATCAATTTTATTAGCTAATAAAAAAAAAAATTCCACATACACACACCCAGAAAGCAGCCCGTAACAGGTGCCCAAGTACCTATGTACTGCTTGGTAAGAGGAGCATCAGAATGAATGAAACTCTGCTGATTTTCGTTTGCGCCATCACTGGGGGATCGAACTTTGACCCTAGGATTACGAGTCGAGAGCGCTGTCCACTCAGCTATAAAGCCCTCTAGTGTGTGAATTGGTGTAAAAGATAATTTGGGAGAGGTTAATGGAAAGGAATGATGTTTGGTGGCCTTGAAGGCACTGGCTGGAAGAGGGTTGCCAGTTATGAATTTAAATTATAAATTTATTAAGATAGGATATATATGCAAAAGACGTTGTGAGAGATAGTAAGAAAAGTGTTTCTGACTGAGGTTAGGTACTATGTGGATGACTTGTATGTTAGGAAAAAGAATATTTATCAGAAACATAGATGATCTTTAGAAATGTTTGTTTGCAAATAGTTGCAAATTATTGGGTAAAAAGCCAATGGTTACCGTACCTTGAACAAACACACGTGAGCACAATTAGTCGACGGGGGTCAGAGAGTGAGAGTGAACAGCGAAACAGTAACAAAAAATGTGACAGTAATGGGAAACTATGTCATTCAAACGTATACATGTTAACCATATAAATTACAGTAACACAAAACGCGCGCATACGTACATATGTCAATCAATTTACATAAATAAACATTCACTAATATGTACCTTTAAAATGGACACATACAGATAATTACCGTACACATGTCAGTTTAATTACAGGTACACATAAACACATATAGCTTCACGTGTCTGTCGGTCATGACAATAGTACACATGGATACGAATACAAAACATTCCATTATCAACTAGTGTGTGTGTGTGTGTGTGTGTGTAGGTGTATTCTCACCTGGTTCTGTTTGCAGGGGTTGAGCTCTGGCTCTTTGGTCACGCCTTTGTGTGTGTGTGTGTATTTTCTTTAAAAATGTTATATATATATATATATATATATATATATATATATATATATATATATATATATATATATATATATATATATATATATATATATATATAAATATATATACATATATATATATATATATATATATATATATATATATATATATATATATATATACATATATATATATATACCTATATATATATAAATATATATATATATATATATAGGTATATATATAAATATAAATGTTATATTTATAAATATATATGTATATTTAAATATTGATCTGAGCCTGTATGAATATGGAGCCTGTGGGTCCAGGAGGCCATCTGTGTCCCCTCCGATGGTCTCCCTTATCACAGTTTGTGTCTATGGATGTGTGTGAGTGTGTGAGTGTGAGTGTCATTGTAAGTGTCCGGGTGAGTGCGGGTGTCCCTGTGACTGTGCGGATGATTATGTGTCCGGTTACATCTGTGGTTTCATGAGGCCATCTGTGTCCCCTCAGAGGGTCTCCCTTATCACAGTCTATGGGTGTGTGTGTGTGTGTCCCTGTGAATGTTCGGATAAGGGTGTGTGTGTGTGTGTGTGTGTGTGTGTGTGTGTGTGGTGTGTGTGTGTGTGTGTGTGTGTGTGTGTGTGTGTGAGTGTCCGATTTATGTGAGGTTTGGTTCCAGGAACCATTTGTGTCCCTCCTACCCCAAATCTCCTTCCTGATTCCCACCGTGGGTTCGAATCCCAGGTGATTAGACCTACCCTAGGTCTACAGATCCAAGGTATCCATCCGTGGGCCCAACGGATTTCACCCCTTCCCCACTTTCCTAGGGCCAGGCCAATTCCAGCTATCCGGGGAACCTGTCGAAACAGAGGCAGCTACAGGAGGGGACACAGAAATATTTGTGCCCTGCAGTTACACAACCGTTCCGACAGGCTCGATCGCAATCTATCCAGATGAGAACACGTTCTCCTCCGACTAGACCCCGCTGGAGTCGCTGTATGTTTAAAATTTGGTTCCTTTATTTATAGTTAGTATTTTTGGTGTATTAATTGATTTGTTTTATATTTTTAATGACTTAGGTAGAGTGATTTAGGGAGTCGTAGGAGGTGGGGGGGTGGGGGTGGGGGGTGGGTAGCGTGTGTAGTAGATTATACGAGATCGTGTTTAGTTAGTATTTATCTAGTTGTGTTCACCTAGTTGTTCTTGCGAGGGTTGAGCTCTGCTCTTTCGGCCCGCCTCTCAACTGTCAGTCAATCAATTTTTATTAGCTAATAAAAAAAAAATTCCACATACACACACCCAGAAAGCAGCCCGTAACAGGTGCCCAAGTACCTATGTACTGCTTGGTAAGAGGAGCATCAGAATGAATGAAACTCTGCTGATTTTCGTTTGCGCCATCACCGGGGGATCGAACTTTGACCCTAGGATTACGAGTCGAGAGCGCTGTCCACTCAGCTATAAAGCCCTCTAGTGTGTGAATTGGTGTAAAAGATAATTTGGGAGAGGTTAATGGAAAGGAATGATGTTTGGTGGCCTTGAAGGCACTGGCTGGAAGAGGGTTGCCAGTTATGAATTTAAATTATAAATTTATTAAGATAGGATATATATGCAAAAGACGTTGTGAGAGATAGTAAGAAAAGTGTTTCTGACTGAGGTTAGGTACTATGTGGATGACTTGTATGTTAGGAAAAAGAATATTTATCAGAAACATAGATGATCTTTAGAAATGTTTGTTTGCAAATAGTTGCAAATTATTGGGTAAAAAGCCAATGGTTACCGTACCTTGAACAAACACACGTGAGCACAATTAGTCGACGGGGGTCAGAGAGTGAGAGTGAACAGCGAAACAGTAACAAAAAATGTGACAGTAATGGGAAACTATGTCATTCAAACGTATACATGTTAACCATATAAATTACAGTAACACAAAACGCGCGCATACGTACATATGTCAATCAATTTACATAAATAAACATTCACTAATATGTACCTTTAAAATGGACACATACAGATAATTACCGTACACATGTCAGTTTAATTACAGGTACACATAAACACATATAGCTTCACGTGTCTGTCGGTCATGACAATAGTACACATGGATACGAATACAAAACATTCCATTATCAACTAGTGTGTGTGTGTGTGTGTGTGTGTAGGTGTATTCTCACCTAGTTCTGTTTGCAGGGGTTGAGCTCTGGCTCTTTGGTCACGCCTTTGTGTGTGTGTGTGTATTTTCTTTAAAAATGTTATATATATATATATATATATATATATATATATATATATATATATATATATATATATATATATATATATATATATATATATATATATATAAATATATATATATATATATATATATATATATATATTATATATATATATATATATACATATATATATATACATATATATATATATATATATATATATATATATATATATATATATATATATATATATATATATATACATATATTCATATATATATATATATATATATATATATATATATATATTCATATATATATATATATATATATATATATATATATATATATATATATATATATATATGTGTGTGTGTGTGTGTGTGTGTGTGTGTGTGTGTGTGTGTGTGTGTGTGTGTGTGTGTGTGTGTGTGTGTGTGTGTGTGTATTTTCTTTAAAAATGTTATATTTATAAATATATATGTATATTTAAATATTGATCTGAGCCTGTATGGATATGGAGCCTGTGGGTCCAGGAGGCCATCTGTGTCCCCTCCGATGGTCTCCCTTATCACAGTTTGTGTCTATGGATGTGTGTGAGTGTGTGAGTGTGAGTGTCATTGTAAGTGTCCGGGTGAGTGCGGGTGTCCCTGTGACTGTGCGGATGATTATGTGTCCGGTTACATCTGTGGTTTCATGAGGCCATCTGTGTCCCCTCAGAGGGTCTCCCTTATCACAGTCTATGGGTGTGTGTGTGTGTGTCCCTGTGAATGTTCGGATAAGGGTGTGTGTGTGTGTGTGTGTGTGTGTGTGTGTGTGTGTGTGTGTGTGTGTGTGTGTGTGTGTGTGTGAGTGTCCGATTTATGTGAGGTTTGGTTCCAGGAACCATTTGTGTCCCTCCTACCCCAAATCTCCTTCCTGATTCCCACCGTGGGTTCGAATCCCAGGTGATTAGACGTACCCTAGGTCTACAGATCCAAGGTATCCATCCGTGGGCCCAACGGATTTCACCCCTTCCCCACTTTCCTAGGGCCAGGCCAATTCCAGCTATCCGGGGAACCTGTCGAAACAGAGGCAGCTACAGGAGGGGACACAGAAATATTTGTGCCCTGCAGTTACACAACCGTTCCGACAGGCTCGATCGCAATCTATCCAGATGAGAACACGTTCTCCTCCGACTAGACCCCGCTGGAGTCGCTGTATGTTTAAAATTTGGTTCCTTTATTTATAGTTAGTATTTTTGGTGTATTAATTGATTTGTTTTATATTTTTAATGACTTAGGTAGAGTGATTTAGGGAGTCGTAGGAGGTGGGGGGGTGGGGTAGCGTGTGTAGTAGATTATACGAGATCGTGTTTAGTTAGTATTTATCTAGTTGTGTTCACCTAGTTGTTCTTGCGAGGGTTGAGCTCTGC
>NC_091162.1:33481232-33483732 GCF_040958095.1 Procambarus clarkii
GTATTTTCTTTAAAAATGTTATATATATATATATATATATATATATATATATATAATATATATATATATATATATATATATATATATATATAAATATATATATATATATATATATATATATATATATATATATATATATATATATATATACATATATATATATACATATATATATATATATATATATATATATATATATATATATATATATATATATATATATACATATATTCATATATATATATATATAATATATATATATATTATATTCATATATATATTATATATATATATATATATATATATATATATATATATATATATATATATATGTGTGTGGTGTGTGTGTGGGTGTGTGTGTGTGTGTGTGTGTGTGGTGTGTGTGTGTGTGTGTGTGTGTGTATTTTCTTTAAAAATGTTATATTTATAAATATATATGTATATTTAAATATTGATCTGAGCCTGTATGGATATGGAGCCTGTGGGTCCAGGAGGCCATCTGTGTCCCCTCCGATGGTCTCCCTTATCACAGTTTGTGTCTATGGATGTGTGTGAGTGTGTGAGTGTGAGTGTCATTGTAAGTGTCCGGGTGAGTGCGGGTGTCCCTGTGACTGTGCGGATGATTATGTGTCCGGTTACATCTGTGGTTTCATGAGGCCATCTGTGTCCCCTCAGAGGGTCTCCCTTATCACAGTCTATGGGTGTGTGTGTGTGTGTCCCTGTGAATGTTCGGATAAGGGTGTGTGTGTGTGTGTGTGTGTGTGTGTGTGTGTGTGTGTGTGTGTGTGTGTGTGTGTGTGTGTGTGAGTGTCCGATTTATGTGAGGTTTGGTTCCAGGAACCATTTGTGTCCCTCCTACCCCAAATCTCCTTCCTGATTCCCACCGTGGGTTCGAATCCCAGGTGATTAGACGTACCCTAGGTCTACAGATCCAAGGTATCCATCCGTGGGCCCAACGGATTTCACCCCTTCCCCACTTTCCTAGGGCCAGGCCAATTCCAGCTATCCGGGGAACCTGTCGAAACAGAGGCAGCTACAGGAGGGGACACAGAAATATTTGTGCCCTGCAGTTACACAACCGTTCCGACAGGCTCGATCGCAATCTATCCAGATGAGAACACGTTCTCCTCCGACTAGACCCCGCTGGAGTCGCTGTATGTTTAAAATTTGGTTCCTTTATTTATAGTTAGTATTTTTGGTGTATTAATTGATTTGTTTTATATTTTTAATGACTTAGGTAGAGTGATTTAGGGAGTCGTAGGAGGTGGGGGGGTGGGGTAGCGTGTGTAGTAGATTATACGAGATCG
The DNA here is from genome assembly GCF_040958095.1 of Procambarus clarkii. NCBI lineage: Eukaryota > Metazoa > Arthropoda > Malacostraca > Decapoda > Cambaridae > Procambarus > Procambarus clarkii. The sequence continues at coordinate 33,482,540 of NC_091162.1, forward strand.
TGTTTAGTTAGTATTTATCTAGTTGTGTTCACCTAGTTGTTCTTGCGAGGGTTGAGCTCTGCTCTTTCGGCCCGCCTCTCAACTGTCAGTCAATCAATTTTTATTAGCTAATAAAAAAAAAATTCCACATACACACACCCAGAAAGCAGCCCGTAACAGGTGCCCAAGTACCTATGTACTGCTTGGTAAGAGGAGCATCAGAATGAATGAAACTCTGCTGATTTTCGTTTGCGCCATCACTGGGGGATCGAACTTTGACCCTAGGATTACGAGTCGAGAGCGCTGTCCACTCAGCTATAAAGCCCTCTAGTGTGTGAATTGGTGTAAAAGATAATTTGGGAGAGGTTAATGGAAAGGAATGATGTTTGGTGGCCTTGAAGGCACTGGCTGGAAGAGGGTTGCCAGTTATGAATTTAAATTATAAATTTATTAAGATAGGATATATATGCAAAAGACGTTGTGAGAGATAGTAAGAAAAGTGTTTCTGACTGAGGTTAGGTACTATGTGGATGACTTGTATGTTAGGAAAAAGAATATTTATCAGAAACATAGATGATCTTTAGAAATGTTTGTTTGCAAATAGTTGCAAATTATTGGGTAAAAAGCCAATGGTTACCGTACCTTGAACAAACACACGTGAGCACAATTAGTCGACGGGGGTCAGAGAGTGAGAGTGAACAGCGAAACAGTAACAAAAAATGTGACAGTAATGGGAAACTATGTCATTCAAACGTATACATGTTAACCATATAAATTACAGTAACACAAAACGCGCGCATACGTACATATGTCAATCAATTTACATAAATAAACATTCACTAATATGTACCTTTAAAATGGACACATACAGATAATTACCGTACACATGTCAGTTTAATTACAGGTACACATAAACACATATAGCTTCACGTGTCTGTCGGTCATGACAATAGTACACATGGATACGAATACAAAACATTCCATTATCAACTAGTGTGTGTGTGTGTGTGTGTGTAGGTGTATTCTCACCTAGTTCTGTTTGCAGGGGTTGAGCTCTGGCTCTTTGGTCACGCCTTTGTGTGTGTGTGTGTATTTTCTTTAAAAATGTTATATATATATATATATATATATATATATATATATATATATATATATATATATATATATAATATAAATATTATACATATATATATATATATATATATATATATATA
>NC_091162.1:33506232-33508732 GCF_040958095.1 Procambarus clarkii
CACACGTGAGCACAATTAGTCGACGGGGGTCAGAGAGTGAGAGTGAACAGCGAAACAGTAACAAAAAATGTGACAGTAATGGGAAACTATGTCATTCAAACGTATACATGTTAACCATATAAATTACAGTAACACAAAACGCGCGCATACGTACATATGTCAATCAATTTACATAAATAAACATTCACTAATATGTACCTTTAAAATGGACACATACAGATAATTACCGTACACATGTCAGTTTAATTACAGGTACACATAAACACATATAGCTTCACGTGTCTGTCGGTCATGACAATAGTACACATGGATACGAATACAAAACATTCCATTATCAACTAGTGTGTGTGTGTGTGTGTGTGTAGGTGTATTCTCACCTAGTTCTGTTTGCAGGGGTTGAGCTCTGGCTCTTTGGTCACGCCTTTGTGTGTGTGTGTGTATTTTCTTTAAAAATGTTATATAATATATATATATATATATATATATATATAATATATATATATATATATATATATAAATATATATATATATATATATATATATATATATATATATATATAATATATATATATACATATATATATATAATATATATATATATATATATATATATATATATATATACATATATATATATATATTATATATATATATATATATATATATATATATATATATTATATATATATTATTAAATATATTATATATATATATATATATATATATATATATATATATATATAATATATATGTGTGTGTGTGTGTGTGTGTGTGGTGTGTGTGTGTGTGTGTGTGTGTGTGTGTGTGTGTGTGTGTGTGTATTTTCTTTAAATGTTATATTTATAAATATATATGTATATTTAAATATTGATCTGAGCCTGTATGGATATGGAGCCTGTGGGTCCAGGAGGCCATCTGTGTCCCCTCCGATGGTCTCCCTTATCACAGTTTGTGTCTATGGATGTGTGTGAGTGTGTGAGTGTGAGTGTCATTGTAAGTGTCCGGGTGAGTGCGGGTGTCCCTGTGACTGTGCGGATGATTATGTGTCCGGTTACATCTGTGGTTTCATGAGGCCATCTGTGTCCCCTCAGAGGGTCTCCCTTATCACAGTCTATGGGTGTGTGTGTGTGTGTCCCTGTGAATGTTCGGATAAGGGTGTGTGTGTGTGTGTGTGTGTGTGTGTGTGTGTGTGTGTGTGTGTGTGTGTGTGTGTGTGTGTGTGTGTGAGTGTCCGATTTATGTGAGGTTTGGTTCCAGGAACCATTTGTGTCCCTCCTACCCCAAATCTCCTTCCTGATTCCCACCGTGGGTTCGAATCCCAGGTGATTAGACCTACCCTAGGTCTACAGATCCAAGGTATCCATCCGTGGGCCCAACGGATTTCACCCCTTCCCCACTTTCCTAGGGCCAGGCCAATTCCAGCTATCCGGGGAACCTGTCGAAACAGAGGCAGCTACAGGAGGGGACACAGAAATATTTGTGCCCTGCAGTTACACAACCGTTCCGACAGGCTCGATCGCAATCTATCCAGATGAGAACACGTTCTCCTCCGACTAGACCCCGCTGGAGTCGCTGTATGTTTAAAATTTGGTTCCTTTATTTATAGTTAGTATTTTTGGTGTATTAATTGATTTGTTTTATATTTTTAATGACTTAGGTAGAGTGATTTAGGGAGTCGTAGGAGGTGGGGGGGTGGGGGGTGGGGTAGCGTGTGTAGTAGATTATACGAGATCGTGTTTAGTTAGTATTTATCTAGTTGTGTTCACCTAGTTGTTCTTGCGAGGGTTGAGCTCTGCTCTTTCGGCCCGCCTCTCAACTGTCAGTCAATCAATTTTTATTAGCTAATAAAAAAAAAAATTCCACATACACACACCCAGAAAGCAGCCCGTAACAGGTGCCCAAGTACCTATGTACTGCTTGGTAAGAGGAGCATCAGAATGAATGAAACTCTGCTGATTTTCGTTTGCGCCATCACTGGGGGATCGAACTTTGACCCTAGGATTACGAGTCGAGAGCGCTGTCCACTCAGCTATAAAGCCCTCTAGTGTGTGAATTGGTGTAAAAGATAATTTGGGAGAGGTTAATGGAAAGGAATGATGTTTGGTGGCCTTGAAGGCACTGGCTGGAAGAGGGTTGCCAGTTATGAATTTAAATTATAAATTTATTAAGATAGGATATATATGCAAAAGACGTTGTGAGAGATAGTAAGAAAAGTGTTTCTGACTGAGGTTAGGTACTATGTGGATGACTTGTATGTTAGGAAAAAGAATATTTATCAGAAACATAGATGATCTTTAGAAATGTTTGTTTGCAAATAGTTGCAAATTATTGGGTAAAAAGCCAATGGTTACCGTACCTTGAACAAACACACGTGAGCACAATTAGTCGACGGGGGTCAGAGAGTGAGAGTGAACAGCGAAACAGTAACAAAAAATGTGACAGTAATGGGAAACTATGTCATTCAAACGTATACATGTTAACCATATAAATTACAGTAACA